>NW_009258284.1:2024152-2127627 GCF_000687185.1 Egretta garzetta
TTGCTGGGTTGCAGAACTGTATCAATCACAATTCTTTATTCTTTTATTCTGTAGAAAACAAAACATGAAAACCAAGCAGAATTTCTTAGATCACATTCCCTTGTTAAAATATGTTGATGTTGACATTAAATCCTTTTGAAAGCTTACCACTTACCCTCCCTGCACCCAAAAAAAGCTTTTAAAGTTTGTGATCGCTGACTTGAATTTTCCAATAGCACTGTTGAACTTTCTGATTCTTATTTGTGCTGTGCAGCAGCAGTACAGAGAAATAAAATAGCCATATTTACAGCTGTGCATACACCACAGACCTAACTATTTACCCCTCTCACCTGTGGGATTCTCGTCTCTTCCAAAATGTGAGAGACATTCACAAAGAGACTTTTCTGGCAAGTAGTGTAATAACACCCAACTTCTACAATAAGTCTAAATTATATGGTTCCAATTAAAACAAAATAATCAGGAAATTATCAATTCAAGTACTGCAATTTCCAACTGCATTTACAGATTTTTTTAGTTTCACAGCAAATTCTCACTCAATATGCAACAACAGTGTTGAAAGACAGTACAACTGTAGGATTTGAAGCTAAGGTCTATTTTTTGTGAAGAACATAAAAAATTGTGTAGAAAAAAATACTACATTCATAAGATATACAGAAGCTTACTGTAAAATTATCACCATTCAATAAAAATTAAGGGGTAGAACCCTGATTCTTTTGAACGTGATGACAAAATTGTCATAGTTCAAACTCAGACAATGACTCCAGGTGTTGAAATGCCAATAAAGCAGAAAACATTCAGAAAGGGTAGTTAATGGTCTTTTCTTATAAAGCGCATGTTATTATTAATGAAAAGTCCAGTTCACGCTTAGTTCATCATTGTTTATTTTCAAATTTGGGTCTCATGGCAATACAGTGTGCAAGGGTGGTTGTTCTTTGCCTCGTAACCTAAGAATGAACCTTCCCGCCTCCTCCTTCTCTCCAGAATTACTTTGCCTAAGGAATAATCGCATTAAAATCAGTAGGATTTCTCACTGACTGCCATAGCACTCAGCATGAACAATGCTGGCAGAGCTGAACTCTAAATTAAGTTGACATCCTCATTCTTCTGCCCATTTCCTCTCCCAGTGTTGTTCTACTGACGCACAAATTGTATCAAACCTGCATGACTGCTACAAATTCTAATTCTGATACTGCTGGAAGGATGATGAAATTTTTTTTAAAACCTGCAGAGTCTTTTTCCCATTCCTTTAGAAGCAATAGTTAAACAAAGAGATTTGCATATAGGAAAAATCTGTTGCAGCATTGTAAAACAATGGAGCTACGAGACTGGAATTTAGCGGTTGGAATACCAGTTATTTCATTAGTCTGTGATTTCTTTATCCTTGCTAGTCCCAGTCCTACTAGTGTGATAATATGCACACTTCCCTGCACAGCAGTACTAACAAACCGCATGAAATTTCTATTCAGTTCCAAAGTAATTTTGATTGCGAGTACGTGTTGATCGTCGCCTTGGGCAGGAAAATGGCTTAGGAAGAAAAGGGTCTGATCCTGCAAATACTCCCTATGGGGCCATGTAGTGCTCGCTAGCTAGTAATCCCTCCCGTGGGGTACACAGTAACTGAACGTGCTAGCAGAGCTGTGTGCTCCTCTGTGCATGTGCCACGTACTTACAGTATTTCTAATTATGAAATTACTAAACGAGTGGGAAAACTCACCTGTTTGGTGTTCGAGTAGTAGCGAGGAAAGCTCTATATTGCCCAAGTTTAATGGGTAAACACTGCCCATTTAGATTTGTCCCTGACTGTGCCAGTGTTAACTGTATCCTACGGGAAGCATTTGCAGGACTGAGCTCTTAATTTTACCTACCCTGCAGCAGCCTACTTAAAGTATCATGAAGAAACTGAAACGCTGCTGCCCATCTCTTGGTAGTAGCTGCTGGGCCAAGTTTTTACTATAAGAATTAGTGGAGATTTAAAGAGATATGAGTATTGCTGGATTAGATGGAAACTGTGATAGTTTTGATCTGGCTCAAGTCTGTTCCCATAGTTTTTAAACCTGACCCACTGTAAGAGTTGTCAAGATATACTTCTGGAAGTGTAGGGACAGGTCAGTTTTCTCTGGAGCCTGTGTGTTTGGGGATCCCGACCAGCAGCCAAACAAAAATCTAATTAACACTTATTATTGCCAACATCAAAATAAACACCTTGAAAAAGCAAAGCCTGTTAGCACTTTTTTATCTTTTGCAAACTCAACCTTCTTTTTGGAGCTGGACAGAATGATCCATGTAGAAGAAACTTAAAAAGCAGCTCCAGAGGCCGTGCCTTTTTTTTTACTTTAAGTCAATCAAATATTTTACGTATTCCTATAAACCATATGTGGTGGCTTGTTTCGTACTGCATTGGGGTTTATTCTGTTGATTAAATACTGACTCATTTACATTTATATCACTCCTGCAGCAACAGCTTTATCATGGTTACGTTATTACTATTACAATTTAACCTCAGGTAAAAAAAAGTCTCATAATTCTATACATTCCTGTCTAATAAATCTGATGATCATGGCTTTATATTCTCTACCTCAGTTAATACAAAGTCAGTTCCTGTTTTCCAGTTAATACAGACTGGGATAACGCAAAAGCAAACATGGATCCTCCTGCTCATAATTCAGTTTTCAATGCCAAGTAGCAAAACTCCTAATTACGTGGGGCACTTAAGCAGTCAGATTTTTCTGCCTGCAGTATACAGGGCGTTAATGAAGTCCATGCTTCCTACCATGAAGCATCTGGCCCTGCTGCGATACCTGAAAAGGGGCATTTCTTGTTCAGGAATGGATGAGGGGCTGAAGACAGAACAGGAGGGTGCAGCGTGCTGAATGACACAGTGTGGACATGCTGCTTCCCAGTTAATCGTGTCAGATGGTTACTGGCTCCTTTGTTAGGCTCTGGATGTTCTCAGTCCATACACCAAGCAAACATCTGGTGCTGGTGAAATTCAATCAAATAAGAAAACCTGAGTCCTACAGCAGTGCAACGCTTTGGAATACCAGATCTAAGAACACTTCAGTCAGAATGGCTCCTTCAGACCCACACAGAGTTTGTGGTGAAGAACTTGAGCCTCCCTTCATCCTGGCTTTTAAGAACATTGCTAATTAACAGTTAAGTACCTACTCAACAACTTCAAGCCTGAATATCTCACCTTTGGAGGGACCATTCCTATGCCCATTCAAATCTATAAGGCTTTTTGCAGTGGCTTCATTGAAAACAGAATCCATCTCTCTCTTTCACTAAATTATCAAATCAACAAGGAAAAGATTTAGTTTTCACATGCTAATTGACAGCAATATCTTACCAAAAAGTAGTGAAAAGTGAATGAGTGAGTCTTAAAAAAAAAAAAAAGCAGGATAACTGCTAAATGTAGCTAATCCGAAAAAGTGTCTGAAATGGGTGAAAACAATTACCAAATAATAATTTCTTTTCGAAGCTCATTAAGTAACATTAAATTAATTTGGAGCACCTTAAAAAAGCAAGGTAGGCAAGTCATGTAATTGAGTAAGGTTTCATTCTGATCTTATTTGCATCTTTGAAAATAACAGCCCTTGCTCTACTGAAACCAATCAAATGATAACAGCCAAATCAGCGTCATCCCCCTTGCATGTAAAAGCCTCCCTTAACAACCAGTAAATGTAGTGGAATTACTTCTGTTGACTGAATGAATGCTGAATTTATCTAGGGGTCAGTCATCTTGGTCAATATATGGTTTTTGCTTGCACAGAGTCTTTTTTTGCAGCATGGCATTCATGGGTATGTGGGGAACCATTGGACTTCTGCTGGTGGAAAGACAATATTGAGTCTAATCCACCCATGAATTCCAAACAGAGAGGGATAGTGTTGGGCATGTGCAGCTGGTGAGAGGAAATTTGCCTTACTGAGTATTATGGGGTTAGAGGCTGGAAAAGAAAATTTACTAAGCTCGAGTAATTCCACAGTTAGAAAACAGCAACGATGCAGTAACAAAATTTGTATAAAATGCCACAGGAAGGTGATGGAGTTAACCCTGGCTTATGTCACCTGAGTCCAAAAGATTTATAGTTAATATGATATTGACTGTTGCAGAATTGATGAAACATTGATCATTGAAGGAATGCAATTTAGAATAATCTGACAAGTGATTCTCCTGTTAAACTGTTCCTGACGTTCGTTGTATACATTGCCCTGCAAGGATTTACCCTTAAGAAAAAAGACTTTGATGAGAGCACAAGCCATGTAAGCTTAGAAGTAGATGAAATGATAAGAATTGGTTAGATCTATTTTTTTACTGGCTCTTCAATACCACCTCAGGTGGAAAGCATCTCCAGGGAAGTTTTGCCTTGCTTTGAAGAATATCGTACTATAAAAAAATGGAAAACATCAGGAAATGAACTGCAGCAATGTTTCATTTTTAACACAGATGATGGCCAAAATACCTCTAGATTTTGTTTATCAAGGGCATTGAGAAAAAAACCAACCAAACAGCTATTCTTGAATAAATCAGTGGTAGAAAATTTGATTGGTAGAACTCAAGGTCTCAGAGAGTTAAGAAACACATCCGTTTTCTAAGGAGTGACTTTCTCTGAGCCAAACTTATGATATTCTGCCAGTGAGCATTTTCTCGCTCAGGTTCGTTGCCTCCAAAGTTCCTCTGCAAGCCCTGGGCTGGCCCTCTGCGATGGCAGACCCCAGAGCGCACCTCATTACAGGCTTGCTCTTGCTTAGCATATTTTTGTAGTGGATCCATTAAACATAAGGATGGAAGCAATCTGCAGAGCACTTATTGACAGAATTAATCCAGAAAGATTATGTTCCTTCCTCTGGTAGCTGCTTATTTTTTGCCCAATGATCTTTGATGAGGGTAGCGTACGGCATTCAGAGAGACTCTCTGTGTCTGTTCCTTGACATCAGCTGTGGGATAGTTGAAGCCTGTGAATTTGTAATGTTCCCCAGTTTTTCTCTCTTTCCAGAGAGATACTGTATTGTCACAGGCAGTCTTTCTCTAGTAATTATCCATCTTCTACTCCCCTCATTCCATTTTACCCTGTCCTTGAGCAGAACTATACCAATAAACAACGCTGAAGTTTATTAATTCACTTAATTCACTACTGTATAATTTTCTTCCCCACGTGTGTCTGTGCTATCCTACCATTTCTTAGCTCTGATTTTACAAAGCAATACTGTAAAGTGTCTTACACTGTTGAGACATTATTATGCTTCAGAATCACCTTTAGAAATCTCTGTACTATAAAATGCAAGCAAAAAATAGCTAAAGCTGAACTGCTGTAAAAATCAATAAGCAAAATACTAGGGTTAGGGTTATTCATCAGTCTCTAAATAAAAAATAGTGGAGCTCAGGTTTGTTTTTTTTTTTTAATTTATTGAGTCAATTAACTTCCCTTTTAGCTTAGAAGATCCAGTTACTTTTTCTTTGTGTCTCATAATGAAACTTGTTCAAACACAGCTGTATACGGTGCTCTTTTATGTTACACTAAAACCAGGCAAGAACTTCTGAGGTGGAAGTTTAACTAGTTACGTGTATGTAATATTATCACACACATACTGGTACTACTGGAGAACTGAAAAATAATACTGATAGCTCTCTTTAATAATAGATTTATAGGAAGCTGTAGTGTTATAACCATGAAGTTGTAATAGGAACCAGAAGCATGTCGGTAGTCTATTAATATTAAAATTCAAAATTATTCCTTATTCATGTATAATCTCTTCAAGTTTTATGACAAGACATATCACACATTTATTCTAATGCAGAAATTGCAACAAACCCATACATTTTTAAAAACTGAGTCTGAGGATCTGACAGGGAAAAACGTGTTTCTGCAGCTTCAATATAGATGTCATGGTTTACACGGAATTGACTGCAGGCTTTAATCTTTAAAATGCTAATGTCTTTTTTTTTAAAAAAAAAAAAAAAAAAAGATGAGCCTGTTTTGGCATTAGAACAATTCAGTATGACCACAAGGGCCTGGTTCAGCTAATGTGTTATACACTGGTCCATCACTTTCTCACTCAGTAGTAGTGTTACGCGAGGCACTTTTGGTGTGGGGGATGGTGCATCTTCCACAGCAATGCAGTATTTTGTCATTTGGTGTAGTTTGCACACCCCAGGAAACAGTTCTCTAACATCCAGCACTGCTTGACATTGTCCAGTGAGATTTGTTCCCAGACACTTATAAGCATCACTCAATTTCAGGATTGGTACAAGCATGCTACAGTATAACATAGTCCCAACTATATCCGGAAAGATTTTGTGTGCTTATGGTGCCTATATTATGACAGAACTAAAAAAAAAAAAAAACAAATCAAAAAAAGATGGTGAGTTAAATAGCTTTTTCTGTGAAGAGAAACAGAGGCTGTAATTTTGAACTAACATATGTTTAAAGGGCGCAACACGTGAAATAGTGAGTTATAACTATGTTGGTTCACTGAAGCGTTGTTTCCAAGGTCACAGCTTGTTTTTAATGAAACACCTGCAAGAAAGATATGTTTCATCTTTCTTTTTTTTCTCTTCTGTAAAGATGAGAAGGAAGATTTAATTTTCCAAATTATACATTTCAAAGTATATACAATGCAAGGGAATAATATATTTTGCTTCTTTTTAATCATCTGAAACTAAGACTGACTGATGTACAAGTTAAGTGTTTGGAAGAAAAATTCCTTGTTTAATGTGGAGTAATATATTACACTAAAATGAGATTATTTTTCTTCCAGTATATTTATAGAACAGAAAAAAGCCCCTAGCTATCCTTCATTTCAGGCTTTTTTAATGTTAATGTAAAAGATATGTATGGCATTACTCTTATAATCTTAAAAAGAGGAGTTATTAAAATGAAATTAGAAATGCTGATGAATGGTATTTGGATAAAGTGAGAAACTCTTCTAATGGTTTTTTGTAAAATTTTAATGAGTTAGTTTATAAAGAGCTAGTTCTTTTATAAAAGTCAAAAGTTGAAATAAGGCAGAATTACCTTCATGTGCTTGATTTTAAATACGGAACAATGGAATGCATACATATTGTATTTGATATGTTAAAAGGAATATCATTATCAGGAGAATGTGATTTCATAAGTCATTAAAAGACTAAAAGGGAAATTGCCTAAACTTTGATTTTAAACATGTGGATAAAATTATACTGTGATGCTGTGGAAACTCAAACTCATTCCAGAAAAGCAAAGCAATGAGTGAATGCCTTGACCACAAAATGAATACATGTTACTGGAAAATTAAGAAATTAACTTTAAATATAGATCAGCAATTATAAAATGTAATCTGTGGACATTTTATGGACAGAAATTATTAATTTTCTTCAATATTGTCTAGCAATTTATAGAATTTAATGTTAGGTGCTGTTGGAGACAAACAGAAATGTAGAGATCTATTTCAGGGTAACAATTCCTCTTCCCCTCTGAAAGCATCCTTCAAACAGACATACTCCATTTGCCTCTCCTGTTGGCTGCTGCCTGTATGAAATCATGCATTAGCTTCAAGCTGTGCCTGAATTCTGAGTAGGACCTGAACCCAGACCAGCAGGGCTCTAATCCTGCCTTCCCTACCAGTACAAAAACCCACAAGTTTTGCCTGAAACTATGCTGCTAGGTTTGATCCCAAATTTGTGACCATAAACACAATGTCTACTGACAAGCTATTAAACAAATCCTTTCGGTACTCTTTACTAATCTGCCTCAGGATTGCAAACCAGAACATTTAACTGTCCATCTGTTAAAAGTAGACATCGTAGTGAAATTGGTAGGTACAGACGAGTAAATGTTGATTGCAGAACATACTGTCTAAAGACTATTCTCATAGCTTTATTCATGTTAATATAAGAGTTTTTTCTCTCCTGGGAAGGCCAATGAAACCAGGTTTACTCAAGAAGTAAGGCGCTATTTGAAGTTAGTGATCCAGGACCAGATCTTGTGAAGAATTTGGTTTTACACTAGCATAGCACTATTATTTCCACTGAGCTACCAGTATAAGTGAGGTGAAAACCAGCCCTGCTACTTCCTGTTTACACTTTAAAATTTATTTCTTTTAATATCTTAGCAAATGAAAAGAAAACACGGCAAGTTTTAATTAGATTGTATTCCACTGTTTTGTAAGGCATGAATATGCCTGAAATTAGAAGCTGGCAAGAAGAACAGTATTTCACAGTGAACAGTGAAATCTACTTGTGTCCTGAGTGCCTTTGTCAATATAAATCAGAAACATGAACAGTGAAATAATACTATCTGACTACTTCTCTGTTTAAAAGAAAAATAAATTACTGCTCTGCATGAATTTTTATATACTTTTATATATTGGGTACTGCTATGCAAGTACTGCTTTGGTAACTGCCTTGCTCTAATAGGATTTGGAAGATAGAGAACTTTTTCTCAAAAAGGATTTATGGCTGTCTCCACAGAGTTAGTAGATAGATTTTGAATGCTCACCATAAGAAACAATTTGATTTCTTCCCTAAACCAATGCACTAAATTATCACAAAACAGTTGGTTACATTGATTTTGAACTGATTTTAAAGAAACACTTAGTTGTACTCTGGCTATTGAGTTTCTGAGAGTAGTACAGCAGTGAGAGGATCCAAAAGATATCTCATGAGCACATGAAATTAGCTTACTTTGTGAGAGCAATTGAAACAACATACAGCAACCAGGGATAATATAGATAAATAGAGATAAGCAGAAACGAACATCATAAACTAGCATAAATCACACAAAAGCTGTCTTCTCTATGAAGTATTTTTTACCCAACAGCCATTATAAAAACAGTCCTCTCAGGCTCAGATTTATTCCTTTGTTCTATATAGATTTCTACTTCTGATGGTTTCCTGCTTTTTTCCCCACCAGTCCTTCCTACCTGTCTAAAAGTAATTTATTTTTTTTTTTCCATTGCTGTTTTTTTGTGTGCCTCTGCATCAGAGCAAGTTCTTAGGAGGGAAAACCAAGTCAGTTGGCAGGAATAGAGGAATCAACTAAGGCAAAGTAAGAAATGGTGCCAGTCAACTCCTCCGTCAAAGGTTAAGGATAGCAATTGACAGGGCACATCCCATCTTCTAAGTCAGAAGTGGTGCACAAGTGGATTGTGAGGACATTTTATATTGGTAGAATATTTGTGAATGTCTTCTAGCCTGGCCAAGCCTGATACTGCTCCTGCATGCTGAACTTCCAGAAGTGACTGGAGTGTGCACGTTGTATACTGCAGCCACTCAGTGCTCACATGCTTTGTGCAGGTGTCGTGGTTTAACCCTGGCCGGCAACTCCGCACCACGCAGCTGCTCGCTCACTCCCCCATGGTGGGATGGGGGAGAGAATTGGAAGAATAAGAGTGAGAAAACTTGAGGGTTGAGATAAAGACAGTTTAATAAAGAGAGCAAAAGCTGCACACGTGCAAGCAAAGCAAATCAAGGAATTAATTCACCACTTCCCCTGGGCAGGCAGGTGTTCAGCCATCTCCAGGAAAGCAGGGCTCCATCACACATAATGGTTGCTTGGGAAGACAAAAACGCCATCACTCATAACATCCCCTCTTCCTTCTTCTTCCCTCAGTTTATATACTGAGCATGATGTCATATGGTATGGAATAGCCCTTTGGTCAGTTCAGGTCAGCTGTCCTGGCTATGTCCCTTCCCAGCCTGCTCCTTGTGCACCTGGCAGAGTAAGGGAAGTCGAGAATTCCTTGACTAGTCTAAGCACTACTTAGCAACAACTAAAA
Organism: Egretta garzetta; assembly: GCF_000687185.1. Lineage (NCBI taxonomy): Eukaryota > Metazoa > Chordata > Aves > Pelecaniformes > Ardeidae > Egretta > Egretta garzetta. The sequence goes on from NW_009258284.1 coordinate 2,033,906, forward strand.
CATCAGTGAGTTATCAGCATTCTTCTCAAGCTACATCCAAAACTTAGCACCATACCAGCCACTAGGAAGAAAATCAACTCTGTCCCAACCAAAACCAGGACAGCTGGTGTGCTGCTGCTGTGCTGAGGATGTGCAGGAAGCACTGCGATTACTGTGTACGTGCTGCCCACTTGTTCTCACCTTTGCAGTAAATTCATTGCCTCTCTTCACATCCCCTTTCCCTTCTCCCTGCACGTTGGATTTATTGCACGAATGCAGAACACATTCTGCATCTGAAATGCCCTGACAATGTTGAATTTGCTGTGCTCAAAGCCTGCGGTACGTGCATACCTACTTCTGACTGGCAACTACGGACAGAAGTGCACAGGTCCGGCCAAGGTCTTTTCTGACAGCTGTGGTACCTTGTTAACCTGGGACTTACTCACTCACCACCATGTGTGAAACCGACCCCTTCATCTTTCGAGTTTTCCAGTAAGTTCAGTTCTTTGGTTTTGCTTTTAGCAGCTCAGGTTGCTAAGTGGTGGCAACGCGGTTATCTATTGCCCAGTGACTTAGAGGAAGGCTCCAGATAGCTGACACCCTAGTAAATAAGCTCGTAGATGTTGGTCTTCCCTGCTTAAAAGTTTTAGGAGTAGAAATAATGCCCTATGATGGAAGTTGCTTTTGACAAACAGTTGTGAGAACAGTTTGCTAAAGGCTAGAAATACGTTTGCTATTCATGAGCAACAGTTCTTTCTCAGAAATGAGCTTTGGTTTCTGAATACAGGGCAGAGAGAAAAAGCAATAAATGGAAGAGATAATTTTGTTTGCCACCAATAATTTATCAGCTCTAATCAGGGTGAAACCTATCCATTAAAATGTATGCGGAAATGTGATGATAGTATTAGGAGTGCCTCGTTATTGTTAATTCATTTAGTACTCAGTGTAATAGCACTAATCATAATTAACTCCTCTGGTATTAATAGCGTTGTCATACAATACATACAGTATTTGCATGAGAATTCCACTCTAGATTCTCATTAACTAAAACACCATAAAAATGTCAGCACTTTAATTTGCCTTATGTTAAAGACTATGAGGAGGTTTCCAAGTTTTTCCTATTAAAATTTATCAAAATACTGCTGCTACATTAATTTTAGCTAGAAATAATGGTATGTAACCACCTATTTATCAGCTAATTACTTTACTGTTTAAAAGTCTTTCATTTTTCAGGGGATTACTGTTGCTAATGGACAGAGGAGGAACAGCAGCTTAATGTTGGAGTTTTTATTAGGTGAAATGCTCTGTTTTCTGAATAGGTCTCTCTGACAGCCTTTATGAAACGCTCGGTGTCAGGGTCCTGCAGGGCTTGGGTCTCCCTGGGGTTGGGGGGCCATGGCTGGGTGCTCTGGGGGCTCCATCAGGGCCTGGCTGGGCAGCCAGGACTTCTCCCACCATCCCAGCCAGGAGCAGGGTAGCTGGGGGCAGCCCCGGGCACGGGGCACCTCCCTGGGGATGGTGCTGGGCTGAGGCCAGGCCTGGGTGTGGGCCTGCAGGTCCGTGCCTGGGCCAGTGGTGCCGTTGGCAGGCACCACCGTGGCTGTGGTGCAGTGGGAGCTGCGGTGCTGTGGTGGGGGCTGAGGGGTAGAGGCTCGGGTTAAAGCAGCTCCCGTGGGAAGGGGGTGTCCCCACGGGACTGTCCGGAGCCTCTCCGGAGGTGCCAGGAGGAAGGGGCAGCCCAGCTGCGCTGTCTCCAGGTTGGCCCTGAGCACATGCAGCCAAGCCTCCAGGAGGGGGATGATATCGTGGCCCTTACCAAGGTGTTTCTCTTTGGAAATAAAGAACAAGGGCAACATATACATGGCTATTGTATCAGTGGCTTTAGTGCTCTGTAAGCTACCCCCCTGCAGAAAGTTATTCCGAGCTCTCTGGCAGCCTTTTCGCTGCCTTCTGCTTTCTCCTAAGCCCATGCTTTGCTGTGGTGCTTTAATGAATGCTTTTGGCTGGCTTATGGAAAGCTTTCTTCAGAGCACAGGCACTGAGAAATTCTTGATTTCATTGACCTCTGGTAGGCTTCAGCCTTTTATATGTGAAAACTGAATGCTACAAGATGGAAATGCTGCTGTTTGCAAGTTGGTGCGAGCGCTAGCAATGCAGACAGGCAGCAGTCACGTCTTTTTGTATCCTCATCCGTGTACATTAGGCCTCCGACCAGCTTGGGGCAGCCCACATGGCTGGCACAAGGTGCTTCTCAGGAAGTCTGCTGGGAGCAGAATGAAGCCCTGATCCTGGATCCTGCTCTTGTCCATGGGAGTTCTGCTGTTAAACTGAAGGAAGCAGGTATCACCCGCTGCCTTTGGCTATGACAGAATGAGCTGGGGACACATGGGGTGAAGAGGACTAAGAGCTGTAGCAGTTCGGTATGTAAAGAATAAATCCATGTTGTGCATTGGCTCACTTGTTACGTGCATTGAGCATTGGCCAACTGGAGGTTTGCCCCGTTATAGGAATCAGATGGCCCATGTGTTCACACAGCCTGCTCTCAGGCAGCCCACTAAAGGAGATGATGTGATAAGAGGCAATGCTAACGTTCCTACAGTTCAAGCTCTTGTATGCTCTTCAGTAAATTAATTGATGTTATTAGCATTTGAGGCATTAAACAATCATTACTTAGATCCTACTTCCTCAGCCCAAATACAAGTGCGTCTTAAAAAATCCCAAGGGTTTTCTTTATTTTCTCTTCTTCTCTCCGCCTTTTGGTACTTCAGAATATACCACCTCTGCCACCCTAGGTTATGAGAGCTGGAGGTCCTCAAGTTATCTGATGAATTGTGGAGCTGAAAGGGAAACACCAGATAGCTGGTGGCTACACACCAAGCTACTTCATCGCAGGATTATAATGTAAGGTTCAGAATGGGAGACTTAAACCTGATGTGGTAAAGAAGCAGCTGGAGTTGTACCTTGAGTGATGACTTGAGGGACTGGCATGCAGTACCTGGTTTGAGCTGGTATTATTGATCCAGGAGTTTGTAGCTCTATACCAGGAGAGTTTCTTCTCTATACTTTCCTAATCTACAAATGTCCTGTGGTGTTGTTTTAATAGATTTGATACTTTATGTTATAGAAGCACGTAAGTTGAATATAAGCTTTAGAAAGTCTTTGTTTTCAGACTTCAGGATCTGTGAACCATCACAGGATTAATTAAAATTCATGTTTTCTTTTTTATTTTCATGCTACCTCATCTGTATTCAGGGCATGTCCTGAGCAGGTTTATTTTGATAGATTGTTATCCACAATAAATTGAAATACCTTTCACAGTGCTCTCTGTAAGATAAGAAAAAATTACTCAAGTTATATTCCTAAATCCTAGGTGACTATGCCAGTAGATTGATTCATGCTGTGGGTTTCCACCTTCATTTAAACATTGCTGAAATGAGCCTGAAGCTTAATAATTTTTATCAGCTCTCTAAGAAAATATTGGAAATTATGAATTGATCGTGCATATTAAAATATTTATACAGCAGTAAAATCATTATTCTTTTCACTGATACACACTATGGTCCAGAATCCATCCATCAATTCAGCCATTTTCTATTCTGTTTTATTTTCTTCTTTCTCAGGGCAGTTTGTGACATGATTGTGTTATGTCTGTAGTATAGTATAACAGAATGAATACACTTCTGATGCCAGCACTATTAAGGTAGCTGTTTATTTGCATTGACATAGTGTTGACAAAGGGCTGAATAGATGGCAGATCTCACAACCAGGTCCCAAACTTCATACAAGGAAAGGTGAAAAAGAGGGTCTATGGACCTTGTCCAAGTAATAATGATTTTTCTGAATATAAAGGAATGTACAGGAATAAAGGAATCTTGATCTCACTCGATGTGCCCACAGTAGATCTATGCAATTAGGGTTTAATTTGTAGTATTTTTCCTTAAGAAGTTGCAGTTTGCAAAGGCAAACAACATTGAGGTGAGCAAAGGAGGAAAGTTTAGCCAAAATTTACATATATGTTTAAATATATAACATCTCGCCTCTCTCTTTCTATATACATATGCCTATATATAAGATGTGGGTTTGCATACATCAAAGTATTTATTTTGGGGGGGGCATTTTCTCATAATGGAAAATATACGGATCAGCTGTGTCTCACTGTCCTTACCCTGTTTTGTGGGTACTTGGTGTTAACATGGCAGAAATACAATCACTTGAATCCCAGTTTTTAGCTGAAGATGGTAAAACTTGTCTTCCAGTAGTGGGAGAAGCTCTTTAGTGATTGATAGCAATTCAGTCTGATTCGGGTCACCTAAGCTATGAACTGTCTCCTGGAAGATCCCTTCTCCCTTGTAGGCTATTGGAGTGCCTAAACAGTTGCCTTAATATGGAGGCATTTAGGTGTCTGAGTAAGGGGAGATAGGGCTGAGCCTACATCTACAAAACATAATGATAACTTTTAAAGACTTGTAAAAAATTTTAAAACTTGTAGGGGAAAGGTCGTTCTAGTGGATGGCGAGCTAGATACGGAGTCAAGTCTGGACCCGGCCCTGTTACTGCCTCGATGGGTGAACTTTGAACAGCTCTTCCTCAAGGAAGTGTCTCTTGCTGTCTTTGCACAACAGCCAACACGGTGGGATTCTAAGCACAGTGAGAGCTTTTGTACACTGTCATAAAAAACTACTAATAATTTCAACTTTAGAATTCCTTTTTGTTGCAAAAGTGTTGTGTTTTGGAGGTGTCTTGACAGCATGCAATCTTGTCTGTCTTGTCACCGCAGTGGGGGAGGCGAAGCCATGCACTTTTTATGTAGTCCCTTGTCAAAGGAGGAACTTGTAACACATCAGTTGGAGAAAGCTGAAATGCTGGACCAGTTTGCAAGAATTCTGAGAGAGAAATGATATATTTTTATATTCTTTCTTCCGACTGTTTTTCCTGGCAGCCAATTAATGATCATTTGTGAAAAGTTTGTTTTCTAACTTGGCATAATGCTATTGACTGGCAGAGGTAAAGAGGGCTGCTTGATTCTAATTTGTGTCAATGAGGAAGAGACCCTTTGATATCCTGTGTTGATCAGGAATTTTCTTATTTTGAGAGAGGGAAATGGGAAACGTGAAAGCATGGCTGCATTCAGAAAAGTGACTCTCTGAGTGAGATGCATTATTATATTCTATGCTCTAGTGTGTTTTCTGAGTTCCTATTTGCTTAGAACAAATGCTGAGAAAATGATGGTTTGCTGCTGCAGAGCTCATGCAACGGTGCAAAGGCAAAAGATGTACTTTGCTTCTTGCAGTGTCAGTACAATTGCAGCCAAGCCCAAAGCCTTTCCCTATTGGTGTTGAGTTGCAAAAAAAAAAAAACGTTAATGAAATTTGTTTCCTATCCTTTTTTCCCTTGTCACAGTAATGAAACAAACTCAGCTGCCTGGCAGGTCCCTACATTTCTTTTTGAATTCCACAGTGACCAGATCTGTTGAGGAAGGCCCCAGTCTTATCAGATGGTTTAAATTCATCAACTTTGCTTATATCCTTATACTGCCATGGGTGCATGAATAAATCTTGCAAGAGTTTTTTGCCATTAAAACTGTTTTGCTGTTGTAGTGTGTCCCATTTATCTATGCACCGTTATAAAAACGGTGACTTTTTTTTCCTTATTAATTAAAACTGTGATGTTGAACTTGGGTTTTGTGCATAATCCAGCAGAGGACTGGTTACTTACAGATTTGATACAGCTTACAGGTTGAGAGCCTATCTATCTCCTGTGTTTTGTGACATTTCAAACTAGCTGGACATGCTGGTTTCCTCTGACAGTCTTTTCAGACAAAAGTTAAACCTTGGCAGCCCTCCAACCAGTCCCTTAAACTGGTCTGGGTAGGAAGAGAAAAACCCTTATGTTAGTCCCACTATCATAACCATGTCTTCAACTGCAGTGTCCATGGCTTTCTCCCAGAAGCCTATCCTGGAAGGTCCAGTGTCCCACCATTTGATAAACATACTCACAACTGCCAGAATTTTTATTCTTCCATCTGTTGCCAGACTGTCTGGTGGCAACACATGAACAAGATCATCTCTATCACACCGCTGGATTTGTTTGCACACAGATTCAGGGAGAAGAGCATTTTCTGAGCAGTCCCTGCCACACTGTGTAGAACATTCATTAAGAGGAGCAGAGGAGATGAGTACTGCTTTACAAGCAGGGGATCCAAAATCTTGGCTTGCCCAGAAAATACAAGCTGGGAGGTGATGTGGTAACAATCCATCACTACATTAGCAGACATTACAGCTCTTCTCTCTTTCCCCCTATTTAATCTCAAAGACACTGTTGGTGCCAACAGAAAGAGAGAATGTTTCAAACCTTCAAAGCAGTGAGTTTCTGGGACATTTTCCTACTGTGTGTGGGAGAAAAAATGGAAAACACTTTGAGACGGATATTAATAAATTTAGTAATGAAGATATACAATAGCAGGAGACTAGACTCTCTTAACTCTGGAGATCCTCTCCAGTGGTGTATTCTGTGGAGAGCTTAATCCTCTTCTGTATAAATCATTCCATACTTGCAACCCCAAGAAGTAGGTTACCTTCACTATCTCTTCCTGAACTCTAAATTTCTTAATCCTCTCTGCAGCCCCATGCAGGGAGGGCCGTTTGCCTAATACTTTGCTCACTTTTGTGAGCAAATTGGCTGGAAGGAAAAGAGGAAGGAAAGGAGCAGGAGGAATCTGATCTGGCGCCATTTACTTGCCATGACAACTGCACAAACTGTTTTGACTTGCCATAATGAAATGTTATTTTAAAATCCATCTTTACAGATAAAATTGATTTTCACTTACATTTTTTATTCTTGGTAAAATCTGGAATGATTTTCTCTTTAATGCTGCTGTCCATTTCTCCCCTTCCCTCTCTCCAAGTCCTGAATACCAAAGTGCAAAAACCCAGAACACCCTGACTCTTTAAACTGCACGTTGCTGACAAAAGTAATGGCTGACCTGATAACCTGGGGATGTTTTGGGAAAAGAATTTGAGAAAAATAGATGAAGATCTATTTCTTTACAAAACGTGCAGAACTAAAATCTCATTCCTAAGGAGTTATAAAATCTGTACTTTACTGAGGTTGAATCCTTTAGACAATTACTGGCATTGGCTACACAGGGAAGCAAATGGCATTGTAGGGAAAAGGAGGTAATTCACTGTTTTTCCAGAGCAAGAAGGCAAAAGGAAGGTGTAAGAATTTCGAGCAGTTTATCATGTGGAAATAATAATAAGAGTGTGGTCTCCATAGATCTGGCTCTGTGGGCTAGGGACCACAGCTTGGAAGCCTTCACCTGCAAACATTCTCTTGGGAAAATTTGAGAACCTAGATGAAATCCTGATCATATTGAAATCAGTGAGAAATTTTGGCATTGACATCAATGCGGTTGAAATTTTATCCCTTTTATTTTACAGTTGTTCTGTGTTCATAAAGTGCAAGGTATATACTTTTTACTATGGCTGCACGTGAAAGCAGGCCTAGAGAGTTATGTATATACCTGTTGAAAAACAGGCATACGGTTTCTCAGTTAATATGCCACAAGATTTGTTGATAAGATATGAGCTAAAGGAATAAATTATTAAGAGGCTACTGGCACTGGGATACTGCAAATGGAAAAATATGTATTGCTAGGACCAGATGTTAAACTGAAGTTTCAAAATTAATATTCTGTATGTAGGATGTCTATGGGAGCTGAAAGGCTTAAACAAAATGCAAACCTTCCAGGGGAGGTGAAAGGCTCAGGCCTCACCACCAAAAACTGGAAACTCTTCTCTCAGGGAAAGCTTTCTACCTGTGAAATGGAGATAACAGCATTCCTCTTCTCCTTTCTTTTCATTAGACTCTTCTGGCTGGAGCCTATTAGTATTTATATAGACTGTTATAATGATCTGTTTGTGTGAACTTCTAATAGTACCAACAAGAATTCACTGATATCGATCAAGGCAGAAGTTCTCTTTAAGGCATTTCCCAAAGAAAAATTAAAATGGCTATTATTGAAGTACAGTAAATTGATCAGATGTTTCTTGGTATCTTACTATGCTTCATCCAGTATTTTAATGAAAGAATAGGGTATTTCTCATCCCAGTGCCAAAGCTGCAGAATTAAGAGAAGTCAACTGCTGTTGTTATGGGAACAAAGGCCCAGCAAACTGCTTCAGTTCAATTGTTTTGAAAGAGAACTGGCTTCTTTCGTGGATGCTGCACATACGGGAAGTTAGCCTGGTCCTAGGATGGCCTATTGCCTGCAACACAGGCTTCCCTCATGACGGTATTTGCCCCTTTGACATGCTCTTTGTCATCCATGCTCTTTCAGTCATTCCTTCTCTAGGATTTCCCTTATTTCTGATTTTGCTTTAATTTCACATCCATTCCTGTCTTTTTCATTCCCCAGTATGGCCTCCAAAATCTGAGTTTTGGTTGAAATGAATGCACGTGCTGTATGTGGACAGAAAGTCATCCATCCCTCTCCCGCACGTGTGCATGCACACAGGCACAGAATGAGAGGAAGATGGAACTAAAATCCTGATTCTTTACTTGAGAAAACTGTCATTATTAAAACTAAAAGACAGCCATCTTACCTGCTTCTGCTGATGGATCCTTTATCTTTCCCACATTATCAGTTACAGAGGATAACATAAAGCATTTATTAATACATCAATACTAACACGCCAATACTTAAAATTACAAACCCAGTGGCGCCCATGTGAAAAAAAAACCCCAAAACCTTATACAAACTTGTGTGCCAACCATGTCCTGCCCTAGAGTCAGCCAATTAAATTTTGTTCTGATGTAATTCTCATAACTTAATATCTTTGTTTGGGACTGATTTTGACTTAAGAACTAGTTTCTTTACCCGTGCAGAGCACTTCAGCTCCTTAGCTTGATCGTGCTGTTGAATTAATCTATCATATTAAAAGTGCTTGATTTCTGATTACATCAAAGTTTGAAAGGTGGTAATGTTGTCCTCTCTGTTCCTCATTCACTGCGCCTAAATGAAGTGTCCACAGTACCAAAATCGTGTAGCATTCAGAAGCTCCAGATGCACAGGATTTTTTGGAAAGAGGAAAGAGGCAGTTTTTCTTTCACTGGGACAGAAATGCTTTTTTACTCAAATGTCAACACCTAACATTGTGAGGAGACCAAAAAATAATAGGGCTACCATACAGTAAATAATCGTGTGTGATATTACAGTTTTACAGAGCAAGAAATACTTTGCTTGTGCTTCACTTGGCTTTTACTTTATGAGACAATAAAGTCCTCTGGCAAATAAATGCCAGGACCTCAGCCCAAGGGAATGGTGATACTTCTCAGAAGACTTTTGCAGGGTTTGTTTATTGCCTCATAAACTCAAAGCCAAATGAAGTTTCTATAATGTTACATTTTGCATATGAATTATGCCTCCCCTGTCCATCTGCAGTTATGCATACCTGTTATTGCCTGGGTTTCTTTCCCTTATGTCTGTTCTCCTTTACATTTCTACCTGTAGATGTTGTGCTAGGTGGGACTACTAGCCCCAAATATATGGGAAATGTCACTACTGCTAATGCTAGGTGTTTATAAGTCAGGCACCAAAATCTTAAGATGCAAACAAAAATCGGTGAGTGCTGGATATGTCTTCTGGGATCTGAGCTGATATGTTGTATCTGGAATGTGGTTTTATGTTTTCCTCTTGAGCTATGTGGACTTACAAGTATGTTGTGCAGAAAAAAAAAAGACAATGGTGATTCTAACTTAATCAAGTACCTCTAGGGGCTCAGGCTTCAAATATACCGTGAGAGATGGTAACACTGAATATGTTGTCTTCATTTCTGACAAGGAAAGATTTCAGCCATGGATGACTACTGAAATGAACGTCAGCCTTACTACAGAGTTGTCTGTAGGGAAGCTAGAAACCAGGCTGGTGAGCAAGTGAAATGGGCCATCCTGTAGCGGACGGATCCTCCTGCGTGCATCTTGCAAATCCACACAGAGCTCTCTCCCTGTCACTGCCTACAGAATACTTAACAAATGTAAAAGAAAGTAGACACAATTATTTCAGGTGGTCTACAAGTGTGACAAGATATAATGACATCATAGGATAATTCAGGCTGGGAGGGTCCTTAGGAAGTCTCTAGTCCACTCCCCCACTGAAGGCCAGGTCAGACCAGGGGGGTCAGTTGGGTTTGAAACCCTCCAAGGATGCAGATTGCACAGCCTTGCTGGGTAGCCTATTCCATTCCTTGGCTGTCCTCAGGGTGAAACACTTTTCCTTATATCCACTCTGAACCTTTTTCTTTCTATATATGTCCTTTCTCTGCCATCTTCCTGCCGTACATCTCTAGAAGGAATCTTGGCTCCTTCTGCTTGATAACTGCCCTATAGATACTGAAAGGCTGCTATTAGGAAATGAAACTGAGCAAAGGGAAATTTAAGACCACTTCTGTTATTTTTCTTTTTATCAGTGAGGGCTGTGAAGCTCTGGATCCCATTGGCAGATTAATTTAAAACTACTGAGAATATGCTGTAAGAAATAATTCTGCATTGACGCCAGAGGGGAGGAGACAATTTCTTGTTATGTTCTTGATATCATATGATCCAATTAATGTTTTAGGGAGTGTGATCTGATGAAATTACATCCTGTGAAGATTAGAAGTGCTTCTTTATCCACCCATGTGTTGTGGTTTAACCCCAGCTGGCAACTAAACATCACACAGCCACTTGCTCACTCCCCCCGGAGGGATGGGGGAGAGAATTGGAAGAGTGAAAGTGAGAAAACTTGAGACTTGAGATAAAGACAGTCTAATAGGTAAAGCAAAAGCTGCACACACATGCACAGCAAAACAAGGAATTCATTCACTGCTTCCCATGGGCAGGCAGGTGTTCAGCCATCTCCAGGAAAGCAGGGCTCCATCACCTGTAATGGTTCCTTGGGAAGACAAAACGCCATAATTCCGAACATCCCCCTCTCCCTTCTTCTTCCCACAGCTTTAGCATGACATCATATGGTATGGAATATCCCCTTGGTCATCTGGTGTCAGCTGTCCCAGCTTTGTCCCCTCCCAGCTCCTTGTGCACCCCCAGCCTGCTCGCTGGTGGGTTGGGGTGAGAGGCAGAAAAGGCCTTGACTCCATGTAAGCCCTGCTCAGCAGTAACTGAAACATCTCTGTTACCAACTCTGTTTTCAACACAGATCCAAAACAGAGCCCCATATCAGTTACTGTGAAGAAAATTAACTCTACCCCAGCCAAAACCAGCACACCCTGCCAAAGTAATCCTAAATTTCTTCTGGTCAATAGTTTGCAATTATGTTAATGCTATTTATGAAGATTTCACTATGGGGACTCTTATGAACTGTGAGGTAGAGACCTTCATATTCTATTTTGTTAACAAACTCATTGAAAGGAGATGAGATGCAAATGGATTCATTCCCTCTGCTACTGAGCTCTCCCTGGTTCAATCTTTCACGCAGTTACAGTTAAGAATCAATGCTTGTTTTTTTCATAGTTCATGATATATGTTAAATGTGGGAAAAGTGGGTGATCCACATGTTATTTTATGAATATTGCAGGTTCATTGGTTTGTTTTATTGCATTTGTGCTGAGGTGCTGTTATAGTAGCAAAGGGGCTCAGTAGTCAGCGAGTTACCCTGCCTTCTACAGGTGTTTGTATCAGCTAAGCCTGATTGAGCATTAGGTAAAACAGGTGTATCTGTACTGCTTGATGAGTGGTAACCTGTATCCTATTGCTCCTTGATTCCCTTTGTTGAGATTAAACAAGGCTGTGTTTGAAAAAGGGCAGAAGGGACCTGTGTCAGGGCTGGAGTCTGAGTGAGGGCTTGCTGGGAATGGTTGGTTGGCCGGCCTACAGGGGCTGTAGGGTTGTGCACCTTGCAGATCCATGGACTTTGGAGACCTGAAGGCTTATGCATTGCTAAGGTACTTTTGGAGAGCCTGAAATGGGGTTGCAGACTGCTGAACTTAAATGTCTGCATTTTGCCTATGAAAAGAGGGGCTCTGCTTCTGTGAAGATGGAGAGTGCAGAGCAGGACCCTGCTGCAACTAATGGCAAAACTCACACCAACTGTAGAAGTAACTTCTAGTGTTATTCTGGGTAAGTGTCTAAAATGTTGTGTGTCTACCGATTGAAGCTCAGTGGGATTAATGGCAATTGAAAGTCATACGCCTGGTCAGCTCTTTAGAAGTGCTAAAATGGAAACCAGTGATGTGTCTGCTGGGGATGCAAATTTGACCACACTTATGGGAGTCTTAACTGAAAGGCCTGAGCCCAGTCCCACCAGGGCAATGCAAACCTGCTCATTTTGGTGAAGACCAGAGGATCCTAGACTTTATTCACAAACAGTATTTCTAGTAGTGAAGACTTAAAAATTCAATTTCTAAGTCCTTCTGTGCAATCACGCCATGAAAAATATCCTAAATTGTACCAGGTTGAAAAGTCTCATGAGTTTAAAGCTAATCTCATTGTTTTGTGGGGTCTACTTATGATTTTGTGAATGCCTGAAATTATCTTTGCTTATACTGCTATTTTTGGCATACTCTCATTTACTGTGGATTAATGTTCAAACTCTCATATGTGAACAGCATAAAGTAGTAGCTTCTTTTATTGTAAATGTAACTTATGTTATTCTTAATTAACTAGGAATTTAAAATGTTCTGTGGCTGTTTTGCAAGACTGCTATGGTCAATTATATTTCAATTCCCATTCTTATCCCATGTCAATTAGTAGTTTAGCAATGGAAAAACCTAATTAATTTCTTACCCCTATAGTATGTTGCCTTTCTAACACAGATCCATGTTTAAATATTCCTTGGAGAGCAGCTTCATCAAAGACCATAATTAAAGAGTAAAATTTACAGTATTCTTTTCAGAAAGCAGGCTAATTTATATACTACATAAAGATTGCTTCCTATGCTTTAAGTATCTTTCTGTGAAGCGATGTAAAAAGATCTGCCTTACAAATCTGGTTTTGGTGGGGTTTTTTTGTTGGGATTTTTTAGTAATTAGAGCTCCCATCCCAGATGGGACAGACCTGTGTTGAAATCCCAGTTCAGTCTATGGGGATTCAAATGTTTATGTTCTCTAATGGCTTGTTTAGAAGTGCGTGGGGTGTTTGTTTGGTTTTTTTTTTCCTCTGCTGAGCCCAAATCAGAGTTTAAGAATGAATGCAGTTCTCCTTCCAGTACTTCAGGGCCGTTGTCTGGGTTGGTAGTGAGGGACTGTTATTTTTAAACAATGGCTTTTAGTATAAAATAAGTAAGCATAAAATACAGAGGTCTATTGGTTGCACTTCTCCCATGTGCTTTAACCTTTATCTATTAAAACACAACCCAAACCCCTTTGTTAGCTGTTGTCCTTGCCTGTTCAACCTTTCAGTTGTTGCAGCTGAATGACTGGTCGTGATCAAGTGTAATGAGGGGAGGCTGTAGCTGGGCTTGGTGTGTTAGCACAGCTGTTATTAAATATATTTACATCTTAGGTGCAGGGGAGTCAGAAATCCATGGTTGATCCCTTTGTTTTCACCTCAGTGAATCCTAAAGATGAGTGTTAGCAGTGAATACGTGTTAATCCGTTGCTGCCAGCTGGTAAAGTACCCATGAATAATTGGAGATGATAAACAACTTGCCCTTTTCCCCAAGAGCATTTATGTATATTTGCTCAGAGGCAGTGCCAGTTAGGGCTGGCACAGTTGTCCTTTGTAATGAAACTCTTGACCTAGGAAAAGTATCCAGAGAGCTTTAGAAAGATGATCTCTGATAACATGAGAGTCACTGTAGCTCTCCGCGATTTGCGCGTGACAGCTGCAGCTCTGGCTTCCCGATCTTGAATTCCTATGAGTGGTTATATGGCAGAAAAGATTTATCTGATGTCTGCTTAATGCCCTGTGTACTCAGCGCTTTGTACAGCAGGGCTCTAGGAATCACAATGAATCAGCTTCAGAGACTGCTCAGCCTCTGATGTCTGTTTACTTTCTCTCCATCGTGTTAACACTGTACCCACTGTACCGTAATTAGTCAGACTGTATGCACACCTATCCAGCTCACGGGAGACTGCCACGCTGTCGCAGGAGATGAGCGGTTAGTCAACAGGCTGTTTAGTTAACCAATACACAAAGGGGAAAAAAAAAGAACTCTGTGTTATAAGGAAGGGGAATTTTGGGTCCCTTTCCTTTTATTAATATAGTAAAATAGTATATTGATAATGACAAAATGTGAGGGCTAGTAAGTGAGAAATAATAGGAAATAAAAATATGTTTTTATCATGTGAGCAAATATGTGGACTCTGAACATGTGGCAAAAGCCTGCCAGAGAAAAGGCAGTGCTTAGTTTAACATGAGTTAGCTAACAAGCATCTCTAATCCTTTTTCAGGCTCTTATTTTATATATATCTCTCTCAATGAATACAGTGCACAGTTAGGGCTAGTAGTCTCTGCATTAAAACTCAGCTAAGTAGTAATTTCTGTGTCATAAGTGGTATTTAAAGAAATAAAGAACTGACATTCTCAGCTTCTTTTACAATTAATTATCTGTGAATATTTCCATCAGCTTTGAACATTCTTTTTGCCTTTATCTGCAGCAAGGATCATAGACTTTGTTTTTAAATATAAGCATAAGGAAGGACCATTAAGAGTAATGTCAATATGACTGTAGTGTCTTAAACAGTAGTTTCTAAATATGCATATAAGGTAGGCACTTCATTTAATAGGTATTTGTAACCTTTACTTGAACACCACTAACCCGTCCATCTCCCCCCCCAGAAGTTTAACAAAATCCTGGGCATATAAGTGCACACACAGAGAGTGAGAATAAATGATGTGAAAATATTTTTTTTTGTTAAATATTGTGCCTCTTTAATGAAGTGTAACTGCGTCCCATGACTAGGCTTCGCCATTGGTTGGAGAAATGGGAATTTGAATATTTGGTTGTTAATAAATAGCAAAGCTAGAACCATGTGTTGCATCAGTATGAATCTGGCATTATAAAAAAAAAAAGTTGACGTTTTGTAAAACAAGAAGTGAATTCTTCTCTGCAGCAGTTGGTAGGGGTTTGCTATTGATTTTCTCTAAGGAGGCCAGTCTCAACATTGTAGTCCTGAAATGCAGGCTTAGTAGATGGCTACATAGATCCTGTTGTGTGGTGAATAGCTACAAACCCAATAGTTTGTGGTGAAGCATGTGCTCTATGGGAGCAGTGTAGCAAAACCTTCTCTTATTAACAGGAACATTTTGCATGGAATGACAAATCCTGGATATCCAGTGGCAGCATTTCCTACCTGGTGGTGGGCTTTGTGGTTCTACTCAGGTTTTTCCTAAATTCATGGAAAAGTTTTTTGCTTTTTTGGTCAGTTTCTTAAGGAAAATCTCAAACTTTGTTTTCAGTTAAGGTTAGTCTGGTAATCTTCAGCTGTGGCTTTCACTATACTTTCCAACTATCAAAAAAAGAGGAAAAAGATCATAGTGCAATGCAGGTATTCTGAAAGAAAATAAAAGTTAGAGGAATACAATTTGTATAACTTCCCAGACACTTCCAAAACTACTCAACCCAAAAGTTTGTCAGTACGTCATGCTGACTTTTTTTCATTAGCATTGCTATTCCTGTTCACTTATCTGCAAAAATCAAGCTTTTCAGAGAGAAATAGTTGTGGCTGAAATACTTTGCTAGTGCTTATGACATTTAGTCATACCTCCATTTACTGCAGCAGTCTTGTTCATTTAATTACCCTCAGTTTGGGACTGTCTACTTCATAATGACTATAAATGTATTTGAATTCTGAGGAAGCTATTAGCAAAATTTTCCCCTTAAATGAGAAATGATTTCAGACACAGGACTACTGGTTTCTGTGTTGTCCAAGTTTGAGTAAGCAGTATGAGAGAATTTTTTGTGCAACAGAAATATTATTTATTGTAGTATTGTAGTAGTCCTGTTTATACTGTTCAGGATGTGTGTTGTCATTTGATATACAAATGTACTCATGCTTTGATATACTCAATGTACTTTTTTACCTTTATCAAAACGGTTTGACAGAATTTTGATGAGATTGTTTGACAGGATAGTGCTGTTCTTTTGACGTATGGTGTTTTACTGAGATTATGGCTGTGCTTGGATTCGGATATATTTATCTTTGAAATGAATTTGAAAGACATTCTTGAAAGAGAAAGTGCTGATAAGATCACAACAGTGAAGTATTTTGGTAAACTGATGGTGTTTTTACAATTAAGCTTAATAACGGTCTGTCAGAGTCCTTTGGACTGAGAACATGTATAAACTGGGAAGGAGAACATAAAAAGGGAACTGAAAAAGATTCAGACCTCAGCTGCATTAGCACTTATCCGGAGCTAAACCCATTAATAACTCCAGGAAACCATCTGAGTACCTCATACAGCTAACTGGCCCAGTTGTCAGCTCACCAGTAGCAGCTTTAAGTCTATGATATTTGTTCTAGATGGGCATGTGCTTTGTATTTCACTGAAGGGTCACGGAAGTGGAGAACTAGGCTATGAAAACAGGTAATGCAACTAAACAGGAACAAGTGGCTGTACAGAAGAGTCATATTTGTTCCTCATCAGACACCAGCTCCATTTGTGGAGGGAGGGTGAGGAATAAACACATATATTTTTATGTAAGCAACAGGCTGACTTTTGGGATGACGGAAGTGTGTGTCTACTTTGTCCTTTTGGAAGTAACTTCTGGAGGTTGAAGTGCTTAACAGTTATTTCAGCCTCAAAGTTCACTTTAGCAATTAATGCAGCAGGAGCTTTGGAGCTGACAGGAAAGAAGGGAAAGTCACAGATCAGGAAAATGCTTGTTAAAGAATTTCAGAAGAATCTGAGCATATTCAAATCAGCAGACAGATGAAATTTAACATAGTGTGCTCAGTGAACTGGTTAATTGGATCTGTTTTCAGTTAATTTGGAGAACTCGGAGGACAGGTGAGGTTTCAAAAGGACAAATATACTTACTTGCAGGAAAGAAAGGGATGTGGGAATCGTGGCCCAATGAGTTTAATTACAAGACCATAATTGTTCTAGACAATTACTAAATAGGGAAGGTAGTTTTGCCAGTATCAGGAGAGAAGAGAATAGTTGTGGAGAGCTGTAAAACTTTAGATTTGAGGCAGAAGTACCACCTTTAGATGTTTGTTGGAAGCTTACACTGGCATTTGAATTTTGGATTAAAAATCCTCCTTGTCTCCCTATCTCCAAAGTAATATGTGGGGATCTTCAGTCTCCAGGACCAGATGCTATTTGCTGTGAATAAATAGCATTAGTATTTTATTGATTAGTATCTAATTGCATACCTCTTCAAATTATGGCATCTGCCTTCAGTGGCTGAGTATGTAAAGTGAACCATAGATATGTGTACTGAGAAATAGTTGGATTGACTGAACTATGGAAACAAACTAGATCATGGCAGGGTTTTGGGGCCACCTACTCAAATACAGCTACCGGAAGATCAAGAACTAGCAGTTACCGCTATTATTACTTGGCACTCACCAAGCAGAAGAGTAATTTAGTCTAGACTGAAGATCATGGAGACAGTCTTTTGATACCATCAAAACAGCAGAGAATCCCAAATAGCACAAGATAAGAGTCTAGAGGCAGAAAAGAGAAACATCTGAAACCCAGCAATGTATACTGTGGCAAATAAGACCAGGCAAGAAAATAGCATGGAAAACCGCATCAAATATTATCACATTGTCATAGCTTCTGAGCACTGCCAGAGTGCATAGTAAGGACAAAAGCGATGATGATATCTCTGCCAGAGCATTTCTGTGTTCTCATCTGTCTCTCTGATAAAGATGATGAACAGACTGCCAGCCTGAGCGCAATTAATCTGGACCCATGTTCATTCCTTTTAATTTGGGCATGAGCCTCTGTGCTAGAACTAGTGATGTCAGCACTGAGGGAAGAGCCCTGGGCACTGGAACAGGTAGGTAAATGAGCAGTGTATCTCCCCCCCCAACACAGCACAAAAGAAAACATTGTCTCAGATCTGTCCCAGCCTTTTCTTAGATTGAAGAGGCAATGTTTGCCATCTTCAGCAAATGCCTATGTAAAATAAACATGGATAAATAACAGATTGGAAGAGGTGCCGGTTGCAATTATAGCAGCAGAAAAAAATATATCTAACCATTATTAGGTTTTTTAAAAAAAAGTCAAACACTTTGCCTTGTGAAAAGGAGAAGGGAACAGAAGAGTGGGAGCATAAAAGGGTAATGGTGAAGGTTTCAACTGATAGCATCGTGATGAAAGATGATAGATGAAAGAACCCAGCCGTCCTATAATTTATGCCCCTAGGAAAGTTCTTGTGCCTTCAGGCAGATAAAGAGGAGCTTGGCTCTGTCTGTGTTATTATTATGAAGGCAGTGAATTTGACTTCTCATAGTACTAATGTTAAAAAAACTTCCTCTGAAAATGAGAAAGCTGATTCAGACAGAATGTTATGGGTTTTCTTTTATCCACTTTTGAGCAAGTGCTGGCATTTATGTATTTGTAATATTATTGCAGTACTGCTGTTATTAAATGTTAGCAATGTACAAAAGTAGTAATTTCTGAAGTGTGTATACTGTATTTTCCATGAGATAAGCAATTTCTGACATAAAGACCCTTTAAGAACAATAGCTGTCTTTCAAAAATGTAGTATTTGATAATTCTGGCTATGTACTTCATGGGGTTATTTGGGTGTTATGCTGCTTAATTATCTTATTGACTATAAACTTGGAAGTAATTATCTGACATGTTTCCAATTGTTCCTTCTATCCTACTGGCAGACCGTGGACCCCTGCGTTGCTTGGGGCTGTTGGAAAGTAAGACGGTATTTGCAATGCCCGAGTGTTTATCTGCTCCTTCATTGCTCTCTCATTGTAGTTTAGCGATAGCTCGGAGGTGTTGGGGGGGGGACCTAAGGCTTTACAAGGTGATTTGGGTGCAAAAGCTCCTGAATGCTTTGTTTAGCGTAGCATCTGCTGTAGCACAGCTGAGAGGAAATTCAAAGCTGAGGAGCACAAACAAGTCTTTAGTGAAGTCAACAGCATTCTTCACTGAAGTTTGCAAAACAGTGCTCATAGCTCTACATATAGGTGTCCCTGTGTGATCAGAAATGAAGATACCTCATATTGCACACCTCTGTAGTAGGAGAGGTTTCCACTTGGGTCTTTACAGAAGAAGCTGGACAGTATGATGCTGGGAAATATACTACATGAAAAGCACTACAAATAGTTCCTTTCAATCATTAAGCTTAGCCATGAGCCATGTTCTCTTAATTTGACAAATAATTGAAAGAGGTGAATGTTCAGTGCTGCAAGTAACCATGTGTGTTCTCATTACAAATAATAGCAGGTACACCCTGACTCTGCTGTGCATGATGTTGAAATTGGTCTTTGAATAACACTGTGGACTGACTTGCATATCCTTGTAATATGTGTGCAAGCAGCAGCGCAGTGGGTTGTGTGCTTATGAAGGTCACCGTGTGCCCAGGCATGCAAGACAGTACAGTGACACCAAGTACAAATTTTAAGCACGTTAGCACCCTGATGTTATTTCACAAGAGCACTTTTTTTTGCTGCCCTGAAGGAATAGTCTTCTTGCCCACAGTGCCTGTGCATGGTCTCTTTCTATACCTCCTGCCATTCTGGGAGTTCTCCCTCTCAATGACATAAGGTGCTTCAGAGCAAGGCTTGATTAATTGGGGCTGAAGTGCTATTTCTGGAAGTCCTCCTCCAGATGCTATTTCATTGCTGAGTTAAAATGGTTTGGGTTGAAGAGCAGCTAGCAGGCATTTTATGACATGCATACCGCTACTAAATAAGATTAGATTATCTGCTTCCTGTCTGTAATATGCAGTACAATACCTAGAAGCAACCTGGATAGCATTCAATTGCATTTTTCACTTAGATGCATTTTTGCGTATAAAATGCAAATGAAATTCTGTAGGCGAGAGATCTGAAGGTTCTTAGCCAAAATATTTGTCGCTAAGGTTCCACACTAAGATTTATTCAGGAAACCTTAAACTTTCCATTCTGGAAACACTGAGGGGTGTCTTGAAAGCAAAAGTCTTGGTGTAACCCAGCTTAGAAAAATATATTACCTCACTTAGAACTGGCAAACTCTTGAGGATGGCAGGATCTGCATGAATCTGCATTGTAGATGAGTAAATCTGCAGAGGAGCATATTGCTGAAAGAATTTTGGAAGTACTGCTGTTTAAATAGGATAAAGCATGATCACTTGTTTCTGTATGCTAGAGGGGAAAAAAACCTCCTCAAACATTTGAAAGGAATACAAATAACATCTTTGATTGTCTTACTCCGTGCTCAAATGTCCTGTTTGTGCATGTATACTATCAATAAATTGATGATACTGCCATAACAGGCAAGATTTCTCAACAGGTCTAGTCAATAACAAAGATGTATGCTGAGCTGGCGGTTGTATGCCAGAAAATCCGTTACTACTTTGAACAAGCTATAAAAGCAGACGGACGTTTGGTTTTAAGTCTGTTTCATAATTTATTACCTCTTCTGAGAAAGGAAGAAGAAATCGTAGGGGGTGAGGGGGTGGGTGGGGTGTAAAGCAGAGTTAAAAATAATTTTAAAAGTATGAAAATCATAGTGTCTGCAGTTACCTCTAATGATTGCAAGAATTGTCATGGTTTATATCCTCTTTCTTGACAAGATTTATGTCCCACAAGTGTAAGCTCCTCTTGAGGTTCTATGATCCCAGTTGCTCATGGAATGTAGGTAGCACTCTGACGCCACCAGCCAGAGCAAGCAGCTGTCTGTCAGGTAGAGCTGCTTAAAAAAACAAGGAGACACAGAAGGTGATGCATGAGTTTGCTATGTTTACAGTTAAAGCTGTAGCCAAGCTCATGATTCTGAGTTTTATAGGAAGATAAGGAAGTGGGGAACTGCCTCTGGCAAAGTAACTTGAGTCTCTGTGCTAGTTGTGGTGTTGCATGTAGTCTCCCTAAAAATCAGCCACTGCCTCAGAAATCATGAGGTTAACAATATATTTGTATAATATTTTTATCTGAGTGTATTGGTAGCCACAACTCAATGTGAGTAATGTAGGCAGCTTCTGGTGGGACAACCAGGAGCAAAAGGAAAATCCTTCTAAACTGTCAGCTGTGATTGATTTCCAAAAGAGGCATTGGTGGCTGATCCTTCCAGTACCAGAGGCTGGGCCAGGCCTAAGATGTTGGCCTTGGGTATCTGTTGTGTGTGGTTCCAGAAGGTTGTCTTGGACTTCTGGGTTTGAATGCAAAATGTATCCCCCTAGTCACCCTGAGGGGCTGAGTGCACAGCCTGGTGGGATGTGGTGCTCTGGGTTCTCATTGTAGAAGAGCTAGAGGAAAGGCACTGAAAGCTGGGAAGGATTCCTGACGATAAATCTAACTGAAGGTTGTGTTTTACATTTGTTTTACTTGTGGTCTTTCATTTACTTGCAACTTGCAGCAGCAAGTCTAATCTTTGTCTTGCAGAATAAACTTTTGCTGCTTCACCATTAAGTATGATTTGCATTGTATGGGCCTAATGAGTCTGTTAAAAATGGAGAATCTTAGGGTTTTCTGTTCTCATGGATGCACTGTGTCAGAAAAAATCAGATGCGTCCAGTCTGTTTGAAGCAGACTGTACAAAAGGGACAGTATAGTAACTGTTGGGCAGGTGTCTTTTCTAGATGGGAATTCTGTCTAGCTGGCTCAAATCAGCATTGTATCTTCAAAGAACAGATGGTAGAGAGGCATCCCATGGTGTGGATACAGCCAGAGGAATTGCACACCCTTTTCACAATTTAACCAAGTTGCTAGGTAGAAAGAATACTCGAAAACTTTCAAGTTGCTTTTTGGTCATAGGCGCTGAACATGAGATGTCTGTCTTGCTCTCAAAATGTGAGGAATTAAAAAGTGAGTCTCCTAACAGCACATTTACTTCCATTCGGGAGAATGTTTCCCTTCCCATACTATTCAGAAGTCTGTGTATATGGCAACAATAACTGCTGTCCCCTTGGCCTCTCCTTCTCTTTGTCCCCCCTGGCAAAGGCACTTTATCTAAGTCTACTAATTGCAGCTGTTTAGTATAATGCTGCTCTCCACTGGAAGGAGAGAGTTGGGTCAAGCCCGTTGGCCTGCTGACTTGTTGCAAAAGTGCCCTCAAAGCACGCACTCTTTTCTGCAATCCAGCTTTCTTGGAATGTGTTCCTTATGTTCCAATGTAGAGAGACCTACAGTCAGAGGAGCAGGAGAAATGGGATTCAGACACGTACACAGGATCTTCACTGGCTGCTTTGAGAAGGGAGCTGAAGCTTGAGGGACTGTAAGAGAATTTTACATAAGTAGCTTGCTTGGAAAAACAAACTGAATCCCCTCTGAGCTGTTATGTGCCTATTCAGAAAGGAGGTCCCTCGGTGCCTGCTAATTGGTACAAACCCTGCAAACTGAGGTGAAATCACATCCTGGAACTTGGACAAGTCAGAGGGAAATAGTTCACTGCTGGTGTTCCCATATTCCCCTCAAGGTAAACATACGAGTTAAATTCTTAGCACAGTAAAATTGTAGGGCATTCCACATCAGGACACAGCTATATGAGTCCTGGCAGGACAATCATAGCAGCTGAATTTCTAAAGGAAAGCCCCCTATGTGATTCCTGGCAGGACAATCACAGTGTTTGAAATCTCCAGCCGTGAAAAACTGCATAATACAAAGCTATCAAAACATATGATATTCCCAGCATGAAAAATGTAAAGGGGGCATGGAGGCTTAAATTGTATTAGTAAACCTTGCTGTAATTGGTCTTTGGCAAGAAAGAAAAAACCTGCCATTCTATTCTCTGGCAAGGGCAAAACTTTATAAGTTGAATTACTGAGAATAATAACCTTCCTTAGTAGGATTAAACCGCAGCTTAGAGCACTGCACATTAAAGTAAACTTCTAAAAATATAGTATTTTTTTAGTATGTCTAAACTCCAGGGCAAAAATTAGGGGGTGGGAGAAGAGGATATGGAAAAAGTGGGATAAAAGGCACTTGCGTGGTATCAATTTCCTAGGGGACTTACTGGGAGATACTAAAGTGGCCTCAGAATTAGCCAATGTGACATTTTGGTTGCATGCAAGGTCCACCTCTGTCAGGATGATGCTTGTGGCCAGAAAAAAAAGAGATCATATAAGAACGGAACTGTTGACGTGCCCAACTTAGAGTTCAAGTAGAAGGCTTGGCTAGAAGATGACCTGATAGTTGATCAATTTGATAAAACATTTTCTGTTCCTTCTTACCTTAAGTGAGGTGCTAGCAAAATTTTGGGAAGACACCTCCTTGCTAGTGATGAGTATCAGCATTAGGTAGGTGAAATCCTTGTCCATCCCTGTTTTAGTAACTGTGACTGAACTCAGTGGCTGGGTGAGGTTTTGTCCTTTTCCATCTTGTCCTTGCCCGTGCTTGTGGCCCATCTGTGTGGTGTAATTCACCTTCAGAAAAGCCTCAGAGTTTGTAGAGGCATTTTTGCAGTGGTTAGTAGTACTGCATCTATAAACACATACATTTTCTATGAGCGAAGTGTTGGTACCAGAAGAAACATATATGAGGAATTATTTAAAATGTGAGCAGGGGCAGCAGAATTAGGCAGGCTTGTATGAGAATGTTGCTTGTGCACTTAATACCATTTAACCACATGGGACTGCTGCTTTGACCAAGTACTGCATGTGCAACAGCTTGTGGGTGAGTCTGCTTGGTAGTAGCACAGGTTGAGTCTGACCAGGTGCTTTCCCTGTCACTTGTGTTTCCCTGCCTGCTTGTTGCATCCTGTGAGGTGTGACTGCAGAGCTTATTTATGTTCAGGACTCGTCAGCACTGGGCCTGAACTTGATTGCCCTCAAATGCAGCATAAGTAGGGAGCAATGGGCAAGAACTGTTCCTATTTCATGAAACAAGGAATTCCTTATGAGAATTGCTGCTAGAGATCTTAAATCAACCTGCAGCAAATGAGGATTGTAAGTGCTTTCATCTGGCCTAGAAGCCATTGTCTTTACTGAAGGTAGACAAGTTTTTCTGAAGGTCGACAAGTCAATAGAATGAGCGGAGACATCGCCTTGTGACCTTCTGCCCTCAACTCAGGACCATCAGGCTTTCCAAAACAGATCTTTTTCTTTCCAGTACATAGTCAAAATAAGAGATGCGTAGGTTTGTGTGCAGGTTCTGAGGAGAGAAGGCTAATTGGTGGAGGAAGTCTGAACTTCTTGTGGTACAAGAGCTACTTGCAGCTTAATGGCAGTTAAATTTGCATTGCTCCCTGATGCCCTTAAGGTTCACAGGCAGTAATCCCATTGCCCTTTCATATGTAGTGGGTGAATGCATAATGAATGCTGACATTTTATGACAAAGAATTGAATGATGTTGCCTTAAAGCAAAATCAAGACTGCTTTGCACCTGCCTCAGGCTCCCTAGGCCAAGAGGGAGGCTGTTGGGTTTTAAAACTCGAGAGATTAGGAAGAAGTGCCATTTTAGAAAGCATTCGGAGGCCTGGAGCTATCTAACAGGCTTGAGTGAAACTTCCATGTGCTGCTGGATGACAGAATGAGGGAATTAATCAAAAAAGTCTGTTTTATAATTTCAGAGTTGCAGCAGCTGCCTGGGGTTGAATCCTCATAATCTCTTCACTACACAGTTTACTACTTTTGCATCATGAACCTTGTTACACGGGGAGAGAAAGGTTTGCACTGTACATTAGGGAAAGGCTTCTCCTGGAAGATGTTCTTGGTGTGTGTATTTTCAGAAGTAGCTAATGGGCATTTGGAGTGCTTTACTGGGAAGATACTTAGAATTTGAATTACTTTCAAAGATACTTAGAATTCTTTTTACCCAAAAGAGAATAAACTAAATGGATAAACATAACTATGAAGGATAATCATCTCTAGTCCTGCTCCAAGGGGCTATTGCTACCCAATTTCCAATCCTCTGTGTGTTTGAAGGTGATGAGCAGTTCAAAATTACTTCTGAAGTAAGAGCCAACTCCTGTATCTTGCTTTCTCCCTTGCGAAAGGTCTGGGTGATTTTATGCCCTGGTGCAGGGAGAGGTGGCATCAAATGCCTCCTCCCTCATGTCAAACTGAATGAAGCCCATAGCAGTATAAAAGAGGCAGTATCCATTCTTACAAAGACTGCTTGTGGTTGCTCCAACTTGTAGTGTTCTCCATCCAGCCTGTGAAACTGCTGGCTCGCAGGAGAAAAGAATTTCTCTTTCACTCCCCGTTTCCCTGAAAAGTGGCGTTTGTTTACACTGGAGAAACTTCCTACTGCAAGTAAGACACCAAGGTAGAAGATTCAACAACTTAGTATAAACATAGATGCATCTAAAACTTTCAGGGTAGCTTTAATTTGCTCTGGAGCAAGTGTTTTTTAAACTGGGCAAGTCCAGGGGGAAAGTAAGCTACCTCACCAGTTTCCTTGCTGTAGAGGTGAGCTTGTGCAAACAACAAAATACAGTAGTGGTGATGGAGGGGAGCATCTGATCAGATTCTGAGTGTCAGTGATGATTCAACTAGTCCAGTGAGAGGAATTGAATGTATTATATTTCTGTAACTTGTTTTGTGGACAACTATTCACAGATCTTGCAGCTTGATGCACCATCTAAAAGGATTATATACTCTGTCATGGAGACAAATAAGGGAAATGCCCTAAAAAGTAGACAGCCAGAAAACTGAAGAGAAGAGGGGGTGTGGTTGGAAGAGCAAATAGCAAACTGGTGGTCTGAAGCATTGTTAGAAGGAAATCTGGAAGACTTCAGGCTGAGAGACAGAAGCATAGTTTTTATCTCTTAGTGAAGATTTGGCATCTCTTCAGTCCATCCCACTGCTTCCATCTTAGCTGTGTGGGATTTCCCTGTGGGTGGCAGAAGGCCACCAGCAGTGCTGTGGTACCATGTGCTTGGAGAAGGTGTGGCTCTCATTCATCTAAGCTACAGCTGTTCTTGCACTTTGTGTGGGCTTTCTAGGTCCATGTGTGGCTGAAATAAATTGAAATATCTTTTGGCTTCCCCTAGTTTGGGCTGGACACTATGCTCTTCTTAATCTCCACATCTAGGAACTATGAAGGTGGCCTAAAGCCTTTCCTCTTGTGATTCTCAACAGTATGAGAAACAACATCTTGCTGCAAGGGCCAAGATCCTATGCCAAGAAATGAGACTAGATGTCTTGCATCACGCCAGTATAAATAGTTAAGGTTGAAATATAGTAAAAGAAATCAAGAAGAACTTCTGGGAAGTCCTTGTTTCAGGGTACATTCAAGGTAGACCCCAATCTCCTCCCTGACCTAAACCACACTTTTGAAAGACTATAGCATCCAATTCTAGATGTGAAGCTAGATTTGCAGCTAACTTGGTGGTTTTTATTTAAAAATCTGGACAAAATCAAGGAACTTAATACTACTGAGCATTGACATGTTTGGAAGCCATGGGTGGAAGCTAAAACCAGTTGAAATGCTGGTTTTTGGAGAGGAGATGTGGTATGCATAATATATTCCAGATTTTAGAAAACTTATTACATGGGAGATTCCCTCTTCACTGCTGTAGGCAGTTGCCTGGTTGTCAGACTGAGATAAAAAACAAAGTTTAATGAACTGAGTTCATAGAACCACAGAAGCTCTGCCTAAATGAGGGGCACTTACTCCTTCCGAGCACTGAGTGAATATATTCAGCTGTAATGGTAGCGTTGTGCTTCACCTCGTACAGGCACACCCTTGTGTAGTAGGAGAGATGGCCTGAAATGTGGAATGGCATTAACATAATGTTATTGCCTAGTGGTGACTGCTTTTCACTTGTGTCTTTTGAAGTGTTCCTTGGTGTAAGAGAACAGTTTCCTAGCATGTTCCAAAGAAAGCTGTGTATAAAGTGTCAGTATAATTATACTGCTTTGTGTTTTGGCTTGAAAGGTCTTGCTGAAATCTGGAGTTGCTCTGCTTGAGCACAGGCTTCTGTGCAGATGGTGGCACTGTGAAACTTTTTAATGCGGTGTTCCTTTTTTTTTTTTTTTTTTTTTTTTTTCCTGCAGGGGAACCCAGTGTTTTGTAAAGGACTTGTCTCAGCAGATGAGCTCTGGGGAAGGCAGTTGTGTTGTTGAGATGGCAAGAGGCCATGTGGTCAAATCTCTGTGGTTGTGGCAAAGCAGAACTAATTATTGTTAAGCTCTCCAAGATGAACAAGTGTCCAGTCTGTTGCTCATAACTGTGATTCCAGCATTTTCCTTAGGAGCCTGTCTTATTGTCTGGTTGTCATGGTTACAAGAGGTTCCTAATACTTAAACTAAACTTTTCCTCATACTTCCAAGGCTTCTGTTTCTTTTTTCAAGTTTTGTGATTAATGGCTAGAGTCGCTTTAATCTTCTTTGTAGCGTCATCTGACATATTTTACAGTGTGCTAGTTTCTTGTTTCTATTTGGTATTAAGATTTTCTTTGGCTAATTATATTTGTCATCCCGTAATATTTCTCCAGGTTCTTTTAAGTACACCATCCTAAAGTAAAACCAGCACTCCTCTGAGAGCTAGCAAGTCCATAAGAAAGTAATTGTCTTATTACCATAGATGATTTTATTAAACAAATGTCAGCTCAGCTGTTTCCATAAACTTTCCCATTTAACATCAGGAATACAAAAGCCTCTGAGATGCATCCCCTTCTTGAATTCCCCCACCTCCCCCTTCTCTAAGTAAATTTGCTTGTGGAGATTATTTTCTGCGGAAGCCCTCTTTTCTCCAAAGAAAGGACACCTAGCAGATTCAGGTCCCCAGTGGGAAGGTAAGATGGATAAATCATTACCAGTTCTGAACCAAGCCTGTATGTGACAGAATTTTTGTGTCTGTTTCAGCCTGTTGCATGAAAATTGAGAATGGCCAAGGACCCAGAGAATTCCCAGGTTCAAATATGCTTCATCAGTCTATATGTGTAGTAACACTCCGATGTTATAATGGTAACTGGATGCTGGTCATTGCTTGCTTGTGTATGAGCCTCTTCGTAGCAAATAGCTTGATCTCTTGCATTTTCTGTAATTCTCTACCTTTAATCTTCTTCATTCCTTAAAGACCTCATTGCTTCTGCTTCTATGTTCCCATTGGAAATATAGCTTTTATGTCAGAATTTAAGGATGAACAAAATGAATAAAGAGCTTCTGCAGTGTATGCAGCTCCCGTCTCTGCCAGCAGTATCACCTCCTCACCAAGCTGTCCCTGTTTTGTCACCAAAAATTATTTTCTCAGTGTTCACCCTTAGTAGGGGATTAGCTGTGTGGGGAAGAGACAAGGGTTATAAAAGGTTTAAGAAAACTTTGCTGATTGATCCCTGTTACATTTTTCACTGGTTACATGGCTAGTTTGAAATGTAGGGAACCAGGTTCACCTCTGTCCTGCTGCTAGATTCTTCTGTGACCTTGGTAGAGTCAGCTCAGCTCTTCGTGTTTTGTTCCCTATCTGGGGAAAAAAGCCCAAGTAAAACAAACTCCCACCCCAGTAATGACCCTTACCGGTCTCGGGGGCTGTAACTGTGTAGGCTCTGAAGTGTTTTCTGTAATAACAGTATCTAATCTAATACTACCTTTGAAAATCAGCCCTCAAGAAGAGCCATACACTTAAAAAAAAAAGATGGGTACCCCTTACCTGCTGTTTTTAAAGAGGGATGAATGTTAGCTCTAAATGTTTTGAGAAATATTTTCAAAAACCCCAAATTTGAAATTTATGAACCATGTTGCTATAACAATTAGCTAGGCCAGGGTGTGCGTTAGTAGGCTGCTGGTGCTCTTCTCGGATGGATGGAAGCACACAGCCTTCTGCTTTGGTCCTCAGAATGCCTCCAAAGCATGTGCCAATAGCCTATTGATGCACAGCCTGTTGTGACTTATTGTTATGTTCAATGCACAGCAGATTACAAAGGTAGGTTATTTGTTAGCATGATTTTCTAGACTGCTGCTTGAAGAATTTTAACAGCGTCCACTAAACTCCCTAATGTATAGTTCAGAATGAATAAAACTCTGCTTGATGATGTTTACAAGAGTCTCTGTGCCCACTGCTGATGAGTCATGGAAAACGGCGTATTCCTTTGACTCCTGACTGTGTGCGTGACACGCACAGATTATTAACTGTGTGGAGCTGTGCTTTACAATTAAGGGATTGGCTGCTTTTATTTTAAGCTGTATCCGAATTTGGATGTTTTCATTTTGCAAGGAAAAATCCTTCTCTGTCTCTCTAGCTGCTCTGTCTTGCAGCTGTAGCACCTGAGAGCTCTTGCCAGCTGAGCAAGTTGCCCTCCTGTTTTTCTTGACCTGTTGTTGCCTCTCATTGTCTCAGGAACTTCTGCAGTGGCTGTTACTACCAAAACATTATTAGATCCTTTCTCTTCCTTTGTTTAGTGGATGTTCAATTATTTCTCTCTGTATCTACCCTTCAGATGACTGGTTCATTTGCTTTTCACTCTTCTCATAATGGCATGCAGAGCTTTCATGACAGCCGAGTATCTCTGGGGCCTTATTCCAGCCTGAACATTAAGTCATAAAAACAATCTTGCTACTTCTGTACGTGCCTGACAAGGCTATGGTGAGGAGTAGCTTTGCTGTGCTATCTAATCTTATCCAGCATAGCTGTTCCATTTAAAACAAACACACAAAAACCTTAAACAACTTTAAACTATAACACCAGAAACCTTAAGTTAATTGGAGGTTCCTTTATCTTTCTTTAAGACTGACTGGATGTTGATTTTTCCGAGACATTAGAAATTGGCTTGGACACGACTTGTGTTTTTTGGGTTACTGGTCAGGAATGCAAGTGTGTGTTTTCAAATTTTTGCTGTCCCACCTCCAGGCATCTGTGCCTGGAATCTAGCTGGAGGGAGCAGATTAAAGGGAAAGGCGGCATTCAAATTACTGAAACCCAAATGCTATGATTTTTTTCCCCCCTGCCTCCTCTGTTCAAGCCTACCTAAATAAACTGTGCTTAGTCTTTCTCTGCTGAATCTGCAGTTCCTGTTAAGCACCTAGAAGATTAATGTGTTATGAATAATGTCAAGGCAGTTGGTTGAAGGGTGTCTCTTCCTCACAAATAGTAACAGTGTGGTAATATGCTAGAGTCAAGAACTTCAGTGAGTTACCATTGATAAAGCTTTCTGTGAAAACAGGCAGTAAGTCTGACTTGCTTTCAGCTTTAATTAAGGCAATTAAACAAAACGTGATCTATAATTTTTCCATTTATTTATAGATTTAATTACTAGTAGCTAATTAGGCTACAGTTCTATAAATATATACTATTGACCCTAGTGCTTCCAAGTGGGAATATTTTGGTTTCAGACTCATTCTTAGTAAATGAAGTAATGTTTCAGTGTTGCTCTATAGCTTGTGCTTCACAATACAATGGAACCAAACTCAATCTTCCTCAACACACCCTCAATGTTAGTGAATATAGGTTACATTTACTTAGCCATTTATAATTCCCAAGTCAGCATAATATCTGAGCCACTATAGTCTTTGTATTTATGTGAAATAGGTAAACATTTTTAAACATATAGAGGTAGTTCCTTACTTGCTTCTTAAAGACACTTGAAAAGCTTGAGTCAGCTTCTGAACTCTCGCCCTTTCATTGCAAGACTATTTTCCTTTCTTCCTTTGTATAATACTGTATACAATTCACTTCTGCATGTTATTTAACTTCTCTTTTAGCTGTTGGCAGTGTTAACTAATAATGAATTACGCTGTTAAATAGAGAAATAGTTCTGATTCCAGACAGAGGAAAGTCCTGGTACGTGGTAGGGCTGGCTAGTCATGGATGCAGCAGGAAGTCTGAGCTGTATCACGGAGAGCTAAATGAGGAGAGCCCCAGGTAAATCCACTCCTGCATGACCTGTGTGATGGATCTGGCTGAGTGGCTGTGTTTATGTGATGTTTGTGCTGTTGTTTCATGGCTGCTGACTGTGGCTTGTCCACTGCTTCAGGATTACTTCTAACACAACCTGATTGTTAGTAGGACCTCTTCCTAATCTCCTTGTGCTAGGCATCAAACATGGAAAGAGGAGTAGGTCTTGGACACAGGCCTTTGAAGATAGTTGCAAACTCCTTTGGCTTCAGCAGTTACAGGATGGAACCTTCAGGAAGCTATAGATGAAGGAAGCAAATGATATTCACCGATTATTTGTACCGTACTTTACCCTGTTGCTTGTCTACAGTGCCTATTTCTCGCCTTCTCACCTGCATGTCACTGTTAGATGTTGCAGAAGTTATGGTCACAATTCATTCTTTGTGCAGAAGCCTCACCAAATGTGCTGGATGATGGAGTAAAGCAGCTGGGGGGAGAGAGAAATAAGGGTGTAAGTAATGTGTAGCTTGTAAGAATTTATACTGTTCATTCAGTTGTTTCCCCTGCTGTATTTGTGGCTCACTTTTGGACCTGCAGAGTCAGACTTAACAATTACTCTGGCTGATCCCCCCTAAGTGAGGCAACAGTACAAGCCATCACAAGCCTAGGGGAGAAGAGGCAGAACTAGATATTAGCTCAGAGCTCTTGTGAGGATAATGCTGGCTTATGAACATCAGAAAGGCTTAATTGTCCTGTTTTGTGGGTGGTGGTTTTTTGTGTGTGTGTTCTTTTTTTAGCAGAAGTCACAATGGATTTTAGAATGAATTACATTTGCAGTGTCCAGCCTGTGGTATTTGAGCTGTTCAAGTAAAACGCCCATACTGGGGCTACAGTAGGGGACTGTCAGTAGAGTTATGTAGGGCATGCTGGATAGATCAAACCCCAACAAACAAGCCAACTTGCACTGCTGTTACAAACACTCGTGGGTTTGGAACCAAATCTGTGCCCAGCTTCTGATAAAAGTGGTTGTGCTGAAATGGATGAAGCTCTGACTGTCTCAAACAGCGGTCACAACTGGGTGCATCAGAAGGGGGAAGAACAGGGCAGGAATATAGTGTTTTTTTCTGAATACCGGATATGAAGCATGTAACTTAATCTTCTGCTATGTGAAAGCTTTGGTATCTGTCCACCACTGGTCTACCTGTACAGTTGCAAACCCTTAAGGGTAGATTCTTTTAAATGTCCTTTAAAGCTGTAAAACCTGGTATGTTATTAAGTCGGGTGAACTGAATTAGGCAGGTGCTAAGCTATTGTAAACACATCTGCTTAAAGGATTATACTTATGTACATAAACATCTTTGAGCAGGAAGAGCAGCACTGATGATCATATACATGAGTGAGTGGCTGTGGTAGGTAGGAGGTGTTTATAGGCAGAGAAGTTCTTGGTTGTGGATGGGGATGTCTTGCAGCCTGCGTCCTGTTAAACTCTGAGGTTTTGTCCGTGGAGATAGAAAGTGTGGTGTGACCATGTTGTATCTCCAAGGTCTGCTGCAGTTTACAGTCTGGTTGTGACTGCCCCTAAGGTACTTTCTGACAGCCCAGAGTAGTTAGAATATAATTTAATTGGGAAAAGGGAAAATCAGGCTTCTGGGGAGCCAGGAGATTTAGGGCACTCTGCTGCTTACATTGTAGCTCAGCTCAGAAAGGTGGTTTTTTTTTTTAAGTAAACAAAAGGATGACAGAATTCTGTACAAAACCTGAAAAACTTTTTCAGAATGAGACTTCTGCACAGCTGTGTACTTCACCATTCACCATAATGCATCTGATTCTCCCGATGATCTTTTGAAAGTCTTCATGCATACTTAAAGAGGATTTTTAGAAGCACTTAGTGTTGTCTTAAGTTTTAGTGGGTAAAAAAAATTCTACTGACTTCCATGGAGCCATTAGAGTAAAATCAATGTTGAATTTGTTAAACACCTGTCCTGTAGTAGATTCACTAAAATAATGTTCACCTTCCCTCTGAGCCACAGATGTACTTATTTAAGCTAATATTCATTTTCTAGTAATCTGCTGCATCTGCTTCCACATAATGAAGATAAGGAGCAATCTATAGCCTTTCTAAACTTCTGTGTGAAACAGTAATCGGAATCTTATGTTATCCTTTACACTTTGAATCTTGATTTAACAACTAAGTACAACTTCCAGGAGAATACAAGAGTTTGTGAAAGTGTTTTATGAGAAGATTATTCTTCCTGTTAGTGGGAATTTGATTAAATTATTTCTGAGTTCAATGGCTCCTAAATTTGGCTATAAAATCTCATTGATCTTAGATTTTATTGCATAAAGGCTCAAAAAATGAGACAGAACAGGGAATGGTATTCTCCTTTTCATTCCAACATGGACAGAGCATTCCTTCTGCCCTGTCAAAAGTATTCAGAGGGGAAAAAGCAGGAAAAACATGTCTGAAATTATATAGATTTTGGAGAAAAGCTTTTTTCCATAATTTTCTGTGAACTGTGCCACACAACAAAGATTATCCCTTGCTTGAAAGCTCTTCATCCAAGAGACTAGAAAAAGACTAACACAGTCGGGGAAGGAAGTACAACGCAACTGGGAGATGGTATTGCTCAAGGTGAAAACCTGTGGTCTGAGAAGGCTAAGGCCAAGCAATGCCAGCTTTAGGAAAGTATTATACAGAAGCAGATGCATTTTTTTAATCTAGCATCATTATAGATGGTGCTTAGAAATTGATGGGGATAGATAGCTTTAACACTTTTACCTTAATTTTAAAATTAGTCACTGAACAATAGCAAAGTTTTCAACACAAAACATGAACAGAGGTAAGAGGAGAACTCAAGTATAATCTGGTCTTGTGAGGTGTGTAGCTTTTCCTCCCCAACTTCCACTGACTTCAGTGAAAACTGAAGGGAATTCCTACCTTTCAAAACTGTCTTTAATTACCTTGACAAATTACCTAGTGATGTCCATATTATGATACTTTTAGAATAAAAAGTGATACAGTATTTCTATCATTTAGTCTTTCCAAATGATTGAAATTGTTGGTATACTCTTCTAAAATCCAGTACGTTTTGGTAAGTGCACTCAGTGGCTGAACTTCTTTGTGGTCTCAATAGATGAGGCCTGTCTATTATAGGATTTTAAAATTATGGGAGAGGGTTATGTAATTATTTTAACCTGCATACTTTAGCAACTTATGACTGTAGGCTACCCAGGTATGAATGCACCAGGGCAGACAGCAAATTCCTAAAAAAACCCCTGAACCTCCACACTCAGTCCAAGTAGATTGCGATCTACTCTAAAGAGGCATCTAATTTTAGGTAGACATTGAGTTGAGGAGGCTTGGAGTAGTAAGCATGTGGAAGCTTCCTGCCTTTGGAGACAACTGATGGGCAGCTAAGCCTAAAGGAGGTGGGAAGGCTGACCTAAACAAAGGCTTTTTTCTGTAAAGTAAGAAAAAGGAATGCTGCCCAATGCAAAATGGAGGGGACCCGAGCAATTGATCCAGGCAACCAGTGTTAGTTGTGCATTGATACTCTGTGGAAGTCTGTATGAAGCCTGATGGAGCTCAAGGAACAGGATGCCTGAGGATTTCTGCTGTGCAGCTATAGAGAAAGCTGGATTTTGGATGCGGATTTGTAGTGATGAAGGCAAAGGAAAGAGACAGGCCAAAGCTTTAGCCTAGGCAAACGGGAAAAGGATCACACTTTTAAGAAAAATGTTCTCCTTATGTGGTGCAGGAGTGATTTTTACATTAACTGGTGCAAAACACTGAAAATAATGAGTCTTATATTTTAGAACTATAGGAGACTGTTATAATAATTTAGTATTACCAACTCTACCTATCTTGAATTTCATTTGGTAATCTAATAAATAAAACCTTTGGTGTCTGAATCGGATGTAACGTGTCTTTTTGGAAAGGTGTCTATATTTTTTTAAGAGTTCAAGTAATTCAGAGTTTATGCTATATTTTTTTTGGTCTTCAGGGAAAATTTATTTCCAGTCTGAATTAGTCTAGCTTCAGCTTCCAGATGTGGTGTTTTGCTGTATGATTCTTCTCTGGTAAAGGGCCATCTATTGTCAGAAATCACTTCATGGTTCAGGTACTGACAGATCTTGAGTTGCCTTTTGGTCTCCTTTTGGATACATATCTTGTGTTGAACTTCTTTGGCTGTTTTGCATGAATCTGATTTGCCTTCCTTTAAACTCTTTCTTTTGTCACCATGCCAAAGAGGAGACACCAGAAATGGGCAGACTAGGTGCATGAAATGCTGTTAAAGGAGATTTTTTTTTCTAAGATTCTTATTTGTGCTATCTACAAATGCAAATCTACCACCAATATCTAGTATTTCTGTACTTAGGTTCTGTGAATTGCCACTAAAAGGGACACTAGTGCCCAGCAAGGAATTTCTTTTTTCTCCTGACTGCAGGCTATGTTTGACCTTTGTGGAAGAAAGCTGAAGTCTGCCTATTAGCTTGATTTACTGTACATGGTGATTTGCATAGTTTTTCCATGATACTTTTTTTCAGCCCATTAAATTTGCCCAGACTCAACAGTAAAAGTTCCTGGTCCTGTAGTAATGACATTTGCATTAGCATAAAATTGAAACTCTAAAATATTTTTTAAATAGAGGGAAAAGAAATACAATCCTTAAATTATATCCTTTTGCAGTCTCCTATGCTGCATTATGAGACTCAGGGTACAATATTTGAACTGGACACCTCCCCTGAGTGCAGTCTGCGATGTAATTTTGAATTGAGGGCTAGTTTTCTCTGGAAAGCTCCCAATTACTTACAGCTGATTAAATAGCAAGTACTTCCATGATATGGGTACCTTGTTATATAGTGCTAACAGGACATCCCACCTTTAACTGAAACGTATTAAATGATCACTGGTAAAATCTGAAAGATGCTGTGACACTTTCCATTTGTATTGGTAGCCTTGTTCCAAACTGGAACTATTGGGCATTGATGTCTTTCAAACTGTGGCTATTTCCCACCACTTGAACAGCCCATGGGGCTGGCTTGTCTGTGATCACCCAAGTGCTGACCAACAGATGGATGCTGTTGTCCTCTCTGAGGAGACAGAGGAGAATATAGATGGATTGCATGACACTAGTAAGAAGTCTGATTTCTGTCTTGTGTATTGCCTTGTGGCTGTCGGTACCTGAAGGCGGCAGCAGGAGTATCTCTTTCACATGAGCCCAGGGAGAGTCAAAGCCAAGTCTTCAGAGACTGTAGCTGAGCAAAGAACATCAGACCATTGCCTCTTCTGTTACTGTGAATTCTACTTGCCTGCCCTGAAGACTTGATTACTAGACCATTAGGCCTGGCTAGAAATCTCTCATATTAAAAAGAAGAAAAAAAAAAAAAATCGGTAAAGAGGGGGAAATGTGTATTCCCCTCATTCCCAGAGAGAAAGTAGGAAGCATTTATCCATTGCCCTTGTTGAAGGGATGATGTAGTACTGCTTATACTCTAAATCTCTTTGCAAAAGGTACAACAGCTTCTGTAACCTCTGTACAAATAAACGTGGCCAGAATGTGATCTCTAATAGCAGAATGAAATCTCTAATATCTGTCCAAATAAGCATGACCAGAATGTGATCTGCAATTGCTTATATATTTGAAGCTGGAGGAGGTGTTTGTGTCGCATGGCTGCTTTGGGTGTCATTCAAGAGATACTTGTTTGTTGCTTACTCCATTCAAGGTATCGGGGCAGTTATCAATCACGCACTAGTTTTCTGTATTTTTTTCAATAGCAAAGAGGTAGTTAGGATGCATGGCAAGCCCTGGTTGTTCTTGTAGCACTGCTGGTCCTTTGGTGATCTTGTGTCCCTCACTAATTTGCCAGTTTAAGTTCCACTGACCTGGCTGCCCCACACATTCCCACCTTTCAGTCTGTGAGAATATAAAGGCAGTTTCTTTAGCTGAGTTCATCTTGGAGGCTTTGTCAGATGGCCAGTAATCATTCACACAGGGAAGAATGATCCCCATTTAGCCAATTGGGGGCACAAAAAGGAAAGAACATTTTCCTTGAGTCTCTGTGAGTGTTCCTTCATCACAGTGGATATTCATATTTCATGCACTGAATATGTGGAGCTGAATTCTATGCTAGGGGCGCTTAAAGTCATTGCTGCCACAAGCAGCTTGGTGACTAAGCTGCTGTCAGTGAAGGCTATTAAACCATATGAAGCCTGGCACTTGGGCTTCCTGGCAATCGAATCAGGAGCTGTATCTGTGCAGCGCTGAATTGCAGTCTTTACCTCTGTGACCTCAAAATTGTCCCAAGACTGTTTTTGTAAGTATTTAGTAAAGTGTATTTTAAAAGATGTCATTAATCTCACCTCAAATTACAGAATTTGCTTATGCATCTTCAAGTTAACTGCTCATTACTTCAGTGGTTAGCAATTGCCTGGATCCTTTTCAAGACAGGGAAATGTTTGACCTGGGGGTGGGGGGGAGGACCATCCTGATGCCTGTTGTTAAATTCCTGTGAGTGTGGTGTGTGTGTTTTTTGTTGGTGTTTTCTTTTTTTTTTTTCTGGGAGATGAGATGCCATGAAAAGAATGATATCATTCCAAATCCCACATTCCTTTCTGATTCCAATATAGTCATCCTAAATCACACTTCTGGGGAGGTTAATACATTTGCAAGAAAAAATAGTTTCAAATTATAATATTTAGGGCTGAATGATTTTTTTTCATTGACAGCCTTTTTTTCACCATAAAAAAACGGACATTGCAGGACTGCTTTATGAATATATGGCTACTTCTCCAAATTGCCGATTTTTTTTTTTGGGGGGGGGAAGCACTAAAATAAAAAATTATCTTAAATTTGTTATTTTTGAAACATTTAGATTTTTTCCAGTATTAAGATTTTAAGTTTCATTTCAGATTTTCATTCTTTATTTAAAAATTAAAACCCTGTAATGTCTGTCTGAGCATTTTAGCTAGATTTTTTTTCTGTCAAGATGTAACATTAAGCCAAGATATTTTCACTAATTTTTTTCTGCTTTTCAGTATTAGGAAAACTCATTAATTCTTGCAACATTTGGGAACTAACTTTTTTGAATGTTAAAGTCCAGTGAACAAAAAAAAAATTACCATTATATATGTAGATAGGCTGAAATCTCTGACATATGCTATCGTTACTTGAAGAAATCAGTAGTCACTTCAGGTTCAAATACAAAGAGCTTATAGGTGTCCCATGACTGCTTTGTCTTCTATTCCAGCCTCTTCTCTACCAAGATCATTGAGAGCCCAGGGAGAAGCAGCAGCTGGGTGTACAAGAGCATCTGGAGCTCAGTGAAAGACAGACAGAATTACTGGTAGTATGAAAAGAAAAACACAAAATGAAGTGGCACCAGTAGCTAACATCAACAATAAACAGGTGCATCAGTGGCTGTTGCAAAACTTCAATTCCCGTGAGAAAGAGAAATACTTCTCCGCAGACTAGTAGGAAGATTTCTGAGAGGCTTTTAGCTGGCCGTGAAATCAAACACCACCACCTCAACTAATGAACCGGTCACAGTGACCTATTGTGCTTTGGCTTAATCTAACACACTGTCTTAGCTCAGGCAAAGCCACAACAAAAATTTTAAAGTGGCACACTACACATTGCAGTTTCTCATGGGGAGAAGCATTTTTGGTTCAGGGACAGGACCTGTTCTACTCCTCTGCTGCTTCATGTAGAGCAAGTCTCCAGCAGGCACTTGGTGGGTTGGGAGCCTGATGCATTGTAGTTGGCCATGCTTTCCTTGATTGCCTCTAGGCCTTCAACCGTTGCACCTGACAGGGTAAGACACATTTTCTGTTTGTGGAGTCAGTACTGCAATGTCTGTCCCATGCCATGGCAAAAAGGGGTTTGTGTTGCTCTAAATCATATGACTACAGCTCTTGTGGTCTGTCTCAAGTGGCTCATGTGGTGATATGGATGAATAGCCTTCACAGGTACCTCCTGGAGGGTCAAGATGTCACAGCTTGGGTCCTCACATGTTTAATTCAAGGTTCTCCCACTCCAAAAGATAGGAGACAGCCTAAGGAGCAAGTGCTATGTCCATAGTTTAGGCTTTCTGAGCTAGCTTTCATTAAGTGCACATAGTCTGCATATGCACATCTCCTTCCACCAGGCTGGTTTGCAAAAAGCAGTCTACATTATGCTCTCAGTTATATGGAGACAAATTAAAGTAACATAAATGTGGCTGTCCTTGAGTAATTGACAGGAGAATAGCTGCCTTTGTTTAAGGTAGATATTAATATTTTTGTAATAAGGATATTCTTGATATTTTAATTATCTTAACTCAAATTCTTATTGAATTGTTTCACTGTAGTGATGTGCTCTTTGCTTAGCCCAATTGTAATCAGTGGCTGTTTTATAAAAGGGAAAGATTAGACATTGAAGTGGTAGTCTTGAGTTCTTTACTGGTTAGTATTGGGAGTGTTTTGAAGATTACCATGACTTCATAAACATAGCCCATATTGTTTTATGAGGAACAGTGATTTTAAAATGTATACTTCTAGGAAACTCACCAAAATTCAGAATGAGTAATGGCAAGGGAGTAGGCTACTAAAAAAAAAGACTCTGGAGTAAGCTTCTTTTATTATTCCTCTGTCTTTATAGCTTGTGCTACTGCTGCATTGCAGGATTTTTTTTCTTCTATACTTCTCTCAAAAATCAGACAAACTGTGGCTTATGTAAATGACAGTAATGAAGGTGCACGTTGGCATACCATTGTGGATTCCACAAGTTATGGTGTGTTTCAGATAAAAATATTTTGAATGGTTCTTGTCAGAGTCAACTTTGCTGAAGACCTGCTTCACATCTGAGGACCTGATTCCAAAAGCAGTAAGTGAGTAACTGTTATTTTTAGTAGCTGTTTGTCTGAAACATAATGGAAAAGAACATCTATGCAAATGGAAGAGCACTTCCATCTTCTTGGAAACAGCCAAAAGGAATGCAGACAGATAATCACTAAAAGCCTCATCAGATAATGGTATAACTTCTAGGTGGCAGTTTAGCTTGCTTCCTCAAGCCATTATCTTGGCTGTGTAGAACACAGTGAGTTTTCTGATAGAGCTAAGTAGCTGTCGTGGTCAGGGTTTTTTCATGTGATACTTCTATTAGCTAAGCATATAAAGAAGGATGTAGTTACACTGAGCTTACAGCTAACTAGGAGAAATAACGTTCAAGAGTTTGGCTGTGATATACATAGCATTCATCCGCGCTACTTTTCTCTCAGCTGCTGCTCAATTTCAGGCATAAGGTACAGCATTTAATCAAGATGACATTTAAGATGGTACAGAGAAATTTTAACAAAATATTATTGAGAAAAGCAACAGAAAATGCTTTAGCTGATTTATCTGAAGCAGTAATGCCCAAAATGCCAGTTCACAGAGTATTTTTTAAGCAAATGCCCTCTGTCAGACTATCATTGAATGACTTTGTATTTGCACAGCAACTCTAATCCATCATGCTTGACTCAGCCATCTAAGGAGAAGCGTACAGAATAAAAAGCACACAAATGTTCTGAGAACCTAGATGTATGGGTATGTTAAGTATCTGTGCACCTGAATACAGAAAAGCACCTTCACCAGAGGGGAGATTGTCATGGCAATGACATGTAATATAAAGGTTTTAATAAGTTTCTGTTTAAAATTACACACAGGGGTCACTTGTGGCATGAAGTTTTAGAAGAGTGTATGTTGTAAGACGCGGTGCTGGAACCCCAACATGTAGAAAATCAGGAGGGGGAACCTTCTTAATTTTTTTTTATATTGACTGAATGAGATGCAAGAGATTGTACAAAATAAGGAATGCCTGTCCAGAATGTGGGTTTTTTACATGAAAGATGAGCTTACGATATCATCTTGATTCTAGAAGCTGTATCAACCAGCGCCTGTATCTTCCCTACTAAAACACCCTATATGCTGTAAATAAGGTCTTCCTGTCATATGAAACAACCAAGCGTTTCAAGACAATGCATTTCTGCATGTTGGTGTAGATAGGAACTTGCATGCTCGGTTTCTGTAATAGGTGCAACTAAGCCAATTTTGTCTATAGGTGCACAGGTGCTTGGAAAATCTCTTTGCTTTTGGTCAGTTGTAGGGCATCTAGGAGGAAGGCTTTTGCCTTTCAAGTCCAGCGATGATTTGTTGTAAAATGGTATTCTAGAAAGAAGAAAAACTGAGCTTAGTTTTAGTGAGCTTAGTGAGAAAGTCAGAGCTAAGAGCTTATGGTTTTAACACAGTTGAGAAAACTGGCCTTGCTTGCAGGTAGTGTGAGATATGGAATTATATTTGCCTTATCATTATTCTGCTTGAAAGCTTTCCTCCTCTCCCAGTACCTTCTCTGATCTTTTGCTAGGTTTTTGGAAGTTACATACTCCTCTCGCTCCCTTGTGTCTCCTTCTCCTTCAGCTGTGCTTGCATCAAGCTTTTTGGCCTGTTGCCTCTATCTGGAGGTCAATGGCTATTTAGTTGCCTTGTCTTAAGCTCTCCCATTCTTGACCTGAAATCCTGTCTTGATCCCAAACCTGATGATTAGTTTAATGCTTGACAGGGTTCAATGCCTCTGGTACGATTAGTGCACCTCACCTCTGTAGTACTTTTAAGCTTGGCCAGTTTCCAGTGTTTCAGAGGAAGGTTAACCCTGTTTACCTCTTTCTGGTTGCCAAATTATGTCTCGAGGGGGAAGAAAAACTTTTCCTGCATCAGCATCCTTAGGGTATGCAATTAATACGTGCAGGAATAAATGTGATGCAAACAAATGTAAACAGCAAACAGCAGTCAAGGAGAATCCTTTCATATTTCCTGGATAGTAGCAGGACATAAGGGAAACTATATGGAAATAGCTGAAAAGCTCTTCAAGGTTGTTAAGGGACAACACCTAATTTATTAGCTGTAAAGAGACTCTAAGTTTTAGCCAATTTAAAACTAGTGTTACTTTTGCAATCTGGGCATCAAAATAAGAGTAACACTTAAGCAAGACTTCTTCATTCCCATTGCTTCTCCCTCTTGACGCAGCAGTTACAGGGAAGGTATTTAGATTTACCTGGGGCTCTCTTGGATGGGACTTTTGGGTGGTCTGCTGGGCTCTCGCTGGGAACAGCAGACTGCCAGGTCATGTGGGCATGTGCACTGCTGATTACTGTAAATGTTTACTTCTACTTTAGAGTTATGGGTGTTGCAGGTAGATGGGGTAGCAGGGGGTGAGCTAAGGTTTTAAATAAGGAAATGAGATTTCTAGGATCCATTTAACTAGACCAGGTGATAGTTCTGGAGAAAGCACAGAAGCATCTTCAAGTGTGCTGTGCTCTTGAAGCTGGCGGAACACTGCCCGGTCACTGCCGCCTACCTTTGCCACAGACTCCCACAGGAAAGAGGTCGGTGCTGAACTTCTCAGACATAAGCACAGTGGAGGCTCAAGCAGGGGTGGACGACGGCTTAGAATGGGAAGTTGTGTGCCCTTTATGCCCCTCTCTCCCTTGTAGCAAGGGACACATGCAGCTCTCTAAGGCATGGTAGGTTTAAAGCAGAGGTCCATGACTGTAGGGCCAGGTGGGGAATCCTGGAGTGAAACCTCTTTGTAGCTCATATTATGCCAAATCAGTTTTTCATAATAGCCTTGCTGCAATAGCTTGTAAATGCAGGTGCACCTCAGATCTTCAAATTGTTTTGTCAACATAGATTTCTAAAGAAAAAAATGTTGCTGCTCTGAAGTCATTCAGAAAGGAGAATGGTGATATTCTTGTGTAGGTACTGCTGATTTTTACTTTCTTATGCTAGACACTCACATGAAGGTTTTATTTTATATTTGCCTGGAAAAATGTTTGTGTTGAAACATAACAAGCAGAATGGAACAATTACACATAGACCTAAAATGTTTACAGCTATGATTTTCTTTGAGTGGGGACTACACTTTCTGTATATTTTGAAAGAGGACTGCTGAGTCACCTGCAGGGTATCACAATTCTAATTGTGGCCACCACCTTACCAGCTGCTGCTGTGACTAGTAAGGCACTGGGGAAAGAGAAGGGAAAGGGATCACTCTATTTTTGGTCAAAACCTGTTTGGATACTAATTCTAGAGTAACAGAATGAAACCTCAAGTGCAGAACAGCAGCAATATACCTAAATAGTTAAACATGTCTGTTTTAATTGATTGTGTCAAAGAGATCAGTAGAATACTCTCTTTTTTTTTATTTATTCCTTTCTATTTGAAAGGGATATTTTCAGACTAAGAAAACAAAACCTCATTTTTCTGTCTGGGATATTAAGAAATTATATGGTATTATAAGCTGCTTTTCTCAATTTCATATCTCTTTGGGGAAGAGTGATACAGGCTGTAAATAAGCTCTAGCTCATTCTTATTTTAAGTCGTTGAGTGTATTGCTGATTCTCTTCAGCAGACTGCAGAAAGGCGGACAAAATGCAGTAAAGCTCTGCAGTAGCAGAAGCCACTGAGGAGGCTACAGCTAGCTGGGCAAGATAGTCTTTGAATTGAGAAGTCTTGAACCAGGAGCACCTTTTCAGTGAAACTCCCAGGGGAATGCAGCAGGGCTTGTTGGCTCTATTGGCAGATATATTGAAGGAAAAAACCCAAACCCCCTCAAAAACCCCCAAACTACTGCAACAAAAAACAGAAAGGGGAAGGGGGAAAAGGAGTTTTTCCTAGCTGGCTTGCTTTAGAGGAGTATTTCTATGACCTTTTCTAGACAGATGCAGGTGAGCTCTAACCAAACTGTGCTGACTCAAGTCTGTGTAGTGATGATGATGTGGCACTGAGTCCTGTTTAGAATGGTCCTGCTTTGCAGCAGGGGTTATCAAACCAAAGTGAGTGCTGGATCTGTGCCACTGCTGAGATCTTTGGTTGGTTGGCTCAAAGTGGCCTGTGAACATCTGTAAGTGTAGTTAAATGCCACCAGTGCTGCTTAACTGGTGCTGACCTCCATCACTGGGGATGGGGACTGAGACTGGGTCTGGCTCCTACACATTTGTGCAGAACAGCAGAGGCATATTTGTTTTCCTGTCTTTTTGTTACAGAATCACAGAATGGTTGAGATTGGAAGGGACCTCTGGAGGCAGTCTAGTTCAAACCCCTTGT
This sequence comes from Egretta garzetta, assembly GCF_000687185.1. Taxonomy (NCBI): domain Eukaryota; kingdom Metazoa; phylum Chordata; class Aves; order Pelecaniformes; family Ardeidae; genus Egretta; species Egretta garzetta. Next base: position 2,077,825 of record NW_009258284.1, read on the forward strand.
TGAAGCAGGGTCAGCTATCGTGGGTTGCTCAGGACTGTGCCCAATTGACTTTAGAATATATCTGCAGATGGGGATCTCTCAACCCCTATGGGCAATCTAGTCAAGTGTTTGACCACCCACACAGTACAAAAAGTGTTTTTTCTGTTCATATTGAACTTCACATGCTTCAATGTGTGCCCATTGCCTCTTGTTCTGTCAGTGGGCATCACTGACAAGAGTCTAGCTCATTCTTCTTCATTCCCTCCCATCAGGTATTTATATGCATTGATAAGATTGTCCCTCTCCCTGGTGGTCCAAGCAGTGGTACCAGGCTTTCTGCTTCCATCTGAAGGGTAGGAAAATATGTTCTATGGGAGCATGCTGATGTGAAGCAGACCTCAGGGCTCATGTATATCCTCTTGCCGTCACATCATTGAAACACAGATTCTGCATCTTTTAATGGAAAGAGCTTTGAATCTTTTTTGGGGGGGGGATGGACATTGAGAGTTGGAGACTTGTTGAACTGGTATTTAAAGATGCCAAGATTTCACATGGGAAGGAAACTGATTTCTGTCTAGCTGTATCCTTTCTATGTACCCTTGATATATCCATGGAGTCCTCTTGCACCAGAGGAAAAGCTAGCAGTCTGTGGATGATCAGCCTTGCTGAATTAGGCTACTGGCTTCTGCCCGTATCTGTGGGAGGCAGCTTTATGTCCCTGAGTGGTTTCTTACAGCACCAACTTACCCTGGAAGGATTCAGAAAAATGGAAATTTCCAATGTGTTTTGAATCAATTAATGGAATTTACTGAAATAGCAGATTTTGGGTCCTGGCAGACTCTATTCACATGTACATGTTCTCAATACAGTTGGATATCTGTCAGCAATTTGGGGAAAAAGGCAATTATGTTTTGCAGGTGTGAGATTTCGCACTTATGAAATACATTTGGACACTGATGGGCCAAAATGTCTGTGAAAACACATATCCAATTTGTACTTGGAAATATGATCTGAAACAACCAGAATTATTGTACCTGTTCACAGACTATCCCCAGAACATATAAACGAGTGCAAAAAAAATAACAGCAAGGAGAAATGTTTGTTCTCTACAAATTAGGGAAATTCTTTAGGAAAAAAGGAAGTCTAATGTGCTGACACTTTTGTGGGACTGCTTAACAGTGTGCTAAGTATTTTCCTTTCAGTTCCTTTCATTGGGCCATAACATGCCATCAGATATTTCCTGGGTAGGGACTGCATGTAATGTCCACTTTGCCTAAATGGGCCACAGCTTACTGGAAGGAAGGGACTAGAATTTTATAGTATATTCTTCCCCTTCTGCCTCCCAGAGAAACTGCTTTCACCACATTCATAGCTGTTGAGGGGTCATTGCTAGGCCAATAGAAGTTGAGGCTGGTGTAACCCATCAACTTTGAAACATACAGAGATGTCTTGTGCAAGATTACCTATTCCTTTTCAGATTCCTGCCTGAAGATCAGGTGTGATCAGGAGAGAATGGAAATTGTCCTGCAACAAAGTAAGGGTGAAAAGGTATTAGAATCATAGAATCACTTTGGTTGGAAAAGACATTTGAGATCATCGAGTCCAACCTTTAACCTAACCCTGCCATCCCACCACTAAACTATGTCCCTACAGGTTCACTTTTCCCATAAGTGAATATTCATCTTCTTATGGATATGCAGATCTACGTGGAATGGCTTTGCTAAAGGAATGGTTAAATGGAGGAGGATTGCTTTTGCCTTGAGAAAGGAAGTTATAGAGGTAGAAGTCTATTTAATCATGGGAGACATGGTGGAAGTAAAACTTATCACTGTCTTTTATAAGAATGAGCACCAGATTAAAACAACAAGTGTCAGATTTAAGATAAATGCTCCCACGAGGAACTCGTTGCCACAAGATGTAGAAGATATTGTTAATCCTAAATGTCTACACGGGTTCAAAGGTAACTACACAAATATAAGAAAAGTCATGATGACAAACCTATAATTAAATGCAATGTTAACACTTCTATGATTTAGAAAGGCTTCAATTTTTTTTTGCCTTCTTGAATTAAGTGGTTACCCAGGGAGGTATCTCTCTATACCTGTCCAGTTCCTACAGCACTTCCTACACATCTACTATTGTCTGTTTTCAAAGTAGTTAGATGGATTTTGGCCAACATCAGTTTGACTATTTGTATGTAGTTGATGAAGTTCTCTACTCATTTTTTCATAGTGTACAATTACAAAGATGGAGGCTTGAGTCAACCTGGTAGAAGTAAATGTCTGAGTGAGAATATCCAAGTTAGCAAGTTACATTAGCTTTTTGCACCTTCTCCCAGAGGACACCATAGCTTTGTATAAAGCAGGAGCATGTTGAATTCCAGTCTTGTTTAGGTGAGCCTGTGAACCTATATATGTTTGCTTAGCAGATAATTTACTGTGTTTATGTGTCGAAATATGTTGCTGTTTTGTGCCAAAACAAACCCAATATTAAATGAAAAGGAACCAAAATAGAAAAGAGAATGCATTATTCAAAGGCTAGAAAAAGAGCATATGAAAAAAAGACACTTTTCGTTTGCTTTAGTCGGCATCAGTGCTTTACAGCTTCAGCGACTCTTACCCATACTGGCAGAACTCTTCAAAATCGGTGGGTTTTCATCCTCACTGGTACCTGGTGGGATGGTCGATTATTCCCATGTTCTTTTTCTGCCTTTCTAGAAGGTCACAGTGGCCCAGGTTATCCGTTTCATAATTCGCTCTTGGCCTGGAAGGAGAGGGTGTGTGTGTGCAGAAAATAAAGCCACACATGTAGAAATCTTCAATGGCCATTTATTAATTCTTCTGAGCTATTAGTGATGTTGGTAGTTGTACATTTGATACAACTTCTTGAAAATGAAACTTTTTAATATCTGAGCTTCAGGTGTGAAACATCCCTACAAGTCAATAGACTTTTTCTTATTGAGCATACTCTTGGGAAATTTAGATACATCTAAAGCTCTGGATACTCATGACAGTTGATTTACTGGTAGAGACTCATGTTTCTTGGTACTTACCTTGTTTCAGATTGGGAGGAAAAAAACCCCTTTAAAAAAAAAAAAAAAAAAACACTGAAAGCAAAGGCCATCAACACAGTGATGCTTTCAAAAGTTTTAATTGAGCCATTCTTCAGAATGCCAAGCCTGACAGTAATGAATCATGTCCTGCTATGTTCTTGTACATTGTAATGTGATAAGGGGTGATATATGTCAGCCAAGGGTTTCAGAAATACACCATCTTTTGATTTAGAACAACATTTCAATGTCACAGCTCTTAAAATTTATGATAAAAATATGGCTATGAAGACAACCCATTATTTTGCATATATATACACACACATGTGAGTATGCAGCTATGTGGATAGGAGTTTTCATTGAGAGGGATAAGGGTAAGAATGTTTTAGAGGAGAGAGCTTACTGGCTCCATATATTTTTAGGGGGGTTTTGCTTTGAAGATGATAATGTTTGCAGTCATGACAGTGGGCTCTGACAGTCTCATGCAGTTGTATTGGAACAGTGCAAGTTATTGCTCCTCAGTTGTTACACAAAAGCCTTTTCTGCAAATGCTAGTGGGTACTTTGTAGGTGAGAGGACAGCATTCTTCTTGAACAGTTCAAACTTGATAGCTGTCAGAGGTCTGTATTCCTAAGTCACCCTTTTTCCTATATGTTTTTTTCATCCTACATCATATGGATGTCTCTTTTCCTTCCCCATAATCTTTAAATTCTGTTTTGAGAAAACAAGCATGGGTCACGTACTAAGAATTCAGATCCCAAATACTCCAGGTTTCTGGGGCAGTCAAATCACAGATTTTGTTCTGTTCCAGGATCAGATGCAAGCTCACTCAAATCCTAGTCTTCCATTTCATCTCACTTTGGAAGGGCAGCCTTGAATAATCTCAAGGTACAGAATTCCCACTGACTGCAACAGGGGTCATCTGAATGTTCATGATGGGTAAATGGAAAAGCAACAAGTACCACCAAGCAATATAAATACACAGTTGTATAGCTGTCTGCAAGAGATAGACTACTCTGTTAAAATGGGGATAGATGCTTTTGGCTTAGAAAGTTTGCATGTTGTCCCTTTCCAGCTCTCTGACCTTGTGTTACAAAGTAGTGGTGAATGGCTCCAACACTTCGGTGACTCTCAGAATTTTTGTACCTTTGCACGCTTGCTTCACAGAGGCACAATAAACATAACACACTTAGAAGTGGTTCAGGAACCTTCCTGTGTGTGCAGTCTCATATGTCCTGGAAGTGTCTGATTGCCTCTGTGTGTGCAGAACCATTGGGAATAGCATGCATGATAACAGATGCTTCCCCCAAGCATATGTCTCCTTTTCTTTGAGTAGTCTGTGACCATCTAGACATGGTGAGAAGACTATAATGTGTGTGTCCAATAGCTCTACAGCTTGTGCCCTGTTGATAGTGTCCTAGTTTTTAGGATAGCTGGTAGCTGGCTCTGACTATCAACACAGGACAAATTTTTCAGTGGAAAAATAGAATGTACCTGGAAAACTTAAATGGAAACCCTATCCTTACAACCTTTGCAGTGTAGTCCTAATATGCATGCATAGGCTGTTATTCTCTCAAAGTTAAAATCACAAGGGCACTGCAAACATCAGTAGTTCTTCTACCTCTCTGTTTTCTCCTATGGTTCCCAGAAATGTGGAACTGTTGCTTTTTATGATGTGAAAAATGAACTAATGGTACAAAAGAGAAAGGGAAGGCTTTTTCTGGGCTAAAGTTGCTTCCCTTTTGGAAGCAGGTTTCAATTCAATGTAGTTATGCAGAGAAGTCATTAACCATGCTAGAGTAGTTCCAGAGAAGTGGACATTGAGTTATTTTAGTTTCAGTTTGAAGGGATTTATTGTGGTGGGGTGTTTTTTTGGTTGGTTGTGTGTGTGGTGTGGTGTTTTTTTTTTTTTTTTCCTTCCTTTAAGTAATTTCAAATAATAAGTGAAAAGGTGATGTTGCTTCCGTGGACTTACTACTATTAGGTATGGAAAGCCTGGATAATTAATGCTTACCTGTCTCCTAAGAAGAGTCAACAAACTCTTTGCAAATATACAAGTCAATGTGGATAGCTGATGCACTTACTGGGGAAGAGGAGATGTTTCTTTCCTTTAAGAAGAGTGCGAAGTGCAAGTTTGCATTATATTTGGGAACTTTGAGCGTTTGTAGAAATAAATGGATGCTGGTGTCGGTACTCGAGAAAATACTGTGTTGGATAGAGGAGTAACTTCGTTGAAACCTGCTTTGTTAGGTTTTTCTGAAGTGAAGGGGATTATGCCTGTACTCTTTGTAGGTGTGTAGATGTGAACTCCACCAAGTAACTTTTGAATCCTCCTGCCCTCTCACTGAGGCATAAAATACGAAACTACCAGGAGTTTCATAAAAACCAGATTACTAAGCTGGTTCTATTAGTCTTTCTTCTGAAAGAAAGGCCAATGGTGTTCATTAACACTGTTGAACATAAAGAATAGGAAAGAAATCTTACAATTTCCAAATATGAAAATAGAAGTCTAGAGAGATACTTGGGCCCTTTTAAACAGTAGAGAATCAAATCAATAAAAACAATTTAATCCTGGAACATCTTTCATTAAAAAAAAAATCCTACCTGACAGTAATAAGATTAGAAATTAAGTGATAGAGATCAAGAAAGAGAATCAGATTATTAAAAATACCATAATAATTAAACGTTTCATGGTTGAAAGGAATGTAGTAGTATTCTTGACTGTAAAATGGATTAAGTGTGGTCTTACAGCTGATGGAGCTGAGGAGGTGTGGTTTGTATTACCTGATGACCTCCTGTGTGAATGTGGGAAAGTTGCTTTGTGCTTCTGTGTCCTAACTTGCAGTATGGAGATATGTTTTGCCTAAGTCACTGTAATATTGTGGTGCTGAATTAGTTACTGTTGGGAAAGCAAACTGACCTTGAAAGGAAGATTTAGTATGGCCAGAAGAGAGATATAGAAACCTGCCTCCCCCATGCTGGATACAAAATGCGATTTCAGTAGAACCAGAGCCCTGGGAGTAGGGAAACTTATCAGCAAACTGTACTGACCTAATTGTGCAGCTCTGATAAAATCAATGTAACCCAAATTAATGCTATAATTCCAAAGTAAATTTTTGATTTACGCTTTCCAGGACAAGAGTCTAAAAGCTGATAGTTGCTCCATTCCAGAGCTTTGGCAGTTTAAGAAAATTTGTTAAAGGGTATATGGGCATGTTTTGGATCGCTAAGTCTTCCCACATGTTAATGCTTTTTTCTGTGTCCCCAGAGGGCAACAAAGCTGGTGAAAGGACTGGAAGGGATGTCCTGTGAGGAGCAGCTAAGGACTTTGAACTTATCTAGTTTGGAGAAAAGGACCCTGAGGGGTGACCTCATTGCTCTCTACAGCTTCCTGAGGAGGGCATTTGGAGAGGGAGGTTCTCATCTTTTCTCGCTGATATCCAGGGATAGGACATATGGGAATGGTTCAAAGTTGCACCAGGGGAGGTTTAGACTGGACATTAAGAAGCACTTCTTACTGAAGTGGTCAAATACTGGAACAGGCTTCCTAGAGAGGAGGAAGTGGGAAGGCAAATCTCTGAGAGGAGACAGTTAAGGCTCTACACACCTCTGGGTTTATGTCATGAGAAGCAGGTTCTGAGAACAAAATGGTTGGTGGACTAAGTGTGTGCATATAGTCTCCAGAGATGTAAAGATTTGAGACGTCAAGATTTCAAGATGATTTAGTTTCATAGCTTCACGAACCTCACTGAAACCCTTGCCAAACAACCGCATGCCATTGGAGGTTCTTGGCTGTAATATTTAAAACTTAGCATGTGCCCCTGTCCAGGTTGTTCTTCAGTGGCCTTGGGGGTGATATGTGTTACTTCCCCTTCAGTCCTGCTCTGTTCCCTTTCCTCCAGTGTACAAACTCCAAATCATTCACCATCTCTTTCAGCCAGCATTAGAGAGAAATTAGGGGAAACCTATACTTGTCACCTTTTGGCCTAGTAAATGTGGAGATATGTTCTCTCTGTTTAATCCTTCAGAAGAATTGCTTTGAATGCTTAGGTGTGCATGCAACAATAAATGTGCTAGAATAAATACATCTTAACAAAAAATCTGGCAAAGGCAGTTTACTGCCTCATTGCTTCCATCATCATTTTTCTGTGTTTTCATCCATTCTTACTATTTAATTCAAAAAGCTTAATCGGAATCCAGAAAGACTTGGAGACACTCTATTTCATTTGGATGAAGGCAAAGGTTGATTCTGTAACTGTGAGGTTGCATATTTGAAAGAATAAAACAACATGGATGAATTTCAATACAATTTTCATGACACAGTGCAGTATCTAGTCAAGACAACACTGGTTCTCTGTTATTTTTGTTGCTGGTTGGCAAATATAAAATATGTCAAAGTCCCCATGTTAATGGGGAAAAGTTAAACATCTTTAATGCTAAAGAATCTTTAGAACTTCTTCAAAGGCGCATGGTAATAAAAGAGCTGGACTTTGAGTAAGACTGAGTCAAGCAAAAATAAAGGTCTTCTCTGTACTCTCATTATGCCATTACCTGGATCCCTGGGGCGTAAGGATACTGGTGAGGTAGAGCTGTGCGCTGCTTATTCTTTTTCCTAGCCCAGTGGGATAAGGAGAGAAAATGGAATTTTGTTGCTCAAGGCTGTCTCCCAAGGCACTGTATCTTCCAGCCTGGTCTGGCTGCAGGATTGTGGACTGTCCATACCACTTGTGTGTCAGGCTTGTGCTTAGGCAGTGCAAATGGCTAAATTACTTCAGTTCTTCAGTCACAGATGAGATTATTGGTTAGGAGTTCACAGATGATGGTGGGTCTTTTTTTTTTCCTCAATTTTGGAGACCATATTAGGTTTTTTTCCCTTTCCCTGTCAGTCTTCTATGAACTCAAGCCTGCTCTAAATGCACCTTAATAGGACAACAGCAGCCTTCTTGATGCCAAGAAAAGATGAAGACAGTATGCAATGAGATATTAAAGCTGTTATCTCAAAGGTCCTAGGTCATAGGGCTATACATACCAAAATTTGAAAGGCAACTTTTTCTTCTTTATTCAAACTTACGCAATAAGAAAAAGAAAGTCCTGCAGCTTCAGCGGATCCTAAATGTGAATATTCTTCAGTATGCGCTTAAATCTCATTTTAACAAAAACAATTTGAGCCTTCACTGCAGCTGGTTGATGTCTGGATCAAGTCCTAAGTTTGTTTCATCGGTTTTGTATATAAAACTTAAAAAGTATTTATGAATGCTCCATAGTTGAAGTTTTATTAAGAGTAAGAAAGAAGGTGATATTCAGTGTTGTGTATGGAGTAACAGGTTATATTTTAAACTTTAAAAGTTTATGCCATTGGTGAACTATTTTCAATACTGTCTTCATATTAAATGGACTACAGCCAAAATTTTTGTAGGTCCATTTTGTTTTCAGAAGACAAATGAGCCTAGAATGTTTTATGCATGGAAACTTTGAAAACAACCTTGTTCATAAAGTAGCAAGACTGACCTCTCCAAAAATATTATTACAAAAATGCTGTTTCAATTGACATGTTATCAGAACCATAGATGTGCCTGTTATATGTTCATCCTCACAAGAGCTTAACCAATTTAACCATAGTTTCAAAATGCCTACAGAAACTAAAAAATAAACCTAGCCTATTTATTTGCCATGAGAGAGCAGGAAGACAGCATGCAAAGAAGAGAAGCGTGTATTAGTGGGAAACTTAGGCTAATAGAAATTTATCTCATAACATCTATGAGTAAGTTGACAGGTAGTAGCAGCCAGAAGCAGTTGCACATCAATAATCCTGTCTGTAGGGTACCCAAATGCATCACACTGAGTTGGTTCTAAGGGAAACAACCATAGAAAAATTGGCATAGTGTTTTTCTAGTGTCCGGTTGCATAGATTCCCTAGTGTGTAAATACATTCCATGAGGGGTTGATTACTTTCATTTGTTTGCAATTGTTCTAGCATGCAGCCAATATTTATGGTGTCAAATTTTGTAGCTGCTTCATTGTACATTAATTAAACCCAGTGCGCATCTTCCAAAGGGGAAGTTGAATGCAGTGGGGGGATCAGGGAAGTAGATGTGATGGATATGGTTAGCTGTCTGGGATCTGAGGAAGACATTTTGACAAGTAGAAGATGAGTTACACTGAAGATAAGGTAAGGTGAGTTGGAAGCTAGGAAGTAGGTTGATGTAAATAAGCTTGCAAAAAGGGTGGGGATTGGCAGCTGGAAGACAAGATGGGGGTATGTGCATGCCTTGGGGAAAAGGCAGCTAAGAAAAAGTCAATAATACCAGAGAGTAAGAACAGACAGGTACATGGCAGGCAGAGCTGTCCCATCCAGAGCAGATGTTGGAAAAGTAAAGCTGTGCAGCCAAGCTGGAACATAAGGGTGGGCTCAGGACTTCTACCCCTGATGAGTACTGCTTTCTGTCTTAGCTACTTGCTTTGCTTACCCTGCAGGATGTGGCTTCAACCTCCTTAAAACTGCATGTCATCTGAGCGTTGAAATCTAGTGCTTGATCTCTAGCCTTTTTGGATTATTGCTGTAGTTACTCAGTCATAGGGACAGGGCATGTCATGCAGCACCTTGTGGACATAGAAAACAAGAAGCAGCCAGGGAGTTGTATCTCCTAATCACACTTGCAAATGAAAGAAAGCTGATTAAAGACATGACGACTCTTGTTTCATTTCTCTCAAGCAGTGGGTTTAAGTGCTTTTAGGGAGACTTCATCCCTCCTATTCCAGAACTTGAGGACAAAGCCTGTAGTGAGTGAAAGTGCTGTGTTCATAACTCACTTCCTACAACAGAGGTGCAGGTTAGTTTTTCTGAGGGCTTGATTTTAAATGATACTTCATACGTTTGTATACGTTTGACTTTTGTTTTCAAAGGACAACTAGGAAAACTAATCAGCAGTTTACTGTGAAGACAGGAGGTAAGTGAATTGGTAGCACTAGGATGTCACCTGATGCCTGAATAGGACTACTGCACGCTGCACTAGAAGACTTGGACAGAGATTCACCATACTTTGAGCCTCAGGCTTGAGTTCAGTTGCTTGAAGGCATACATAGACATTGTCATGTTACTCCATGCCATTCTGTGGAGGCTGGCCTAAAATGCCTGAATACTTATTGGATAGAGGACTTGGAAAGTAAGGTTAAGAACAAATTAAAGTCTATTGGAGGTAAAGTGTATGAATTCCTATGAATCCCTGTCCAGGTTTGTCTTTAAACCAAATCTGACCTTCTAACAGTAGCTTTGTGCGCTACTAAGCGACTTGGGTGAGAATAATGGGATTCTGCTAGAAGTGACTAACTTCTAATAAGTTAGTTTAACAACATGGATTTTAGAAGTAGGTTTTAAAAGCTTTAAAGGAACTTAAATGTTCAGGCCCCATTGAAAGTCAGTGATATGTAGTTGCCTGCCATCAAAAACACTACCCTGAGAAATTAACCTAACCAAGTATAGATATTGAAAAGTGAATTCAATCATTTCTGCATGGTTAAGATTTCAAAATTAAAATGTGCATCTCAGAAATTCACTGTGAGGATATTTTTTCCCATTTCTCTTAAGCTCAAAAGGAAAACAAAAATCCAATGGCTTCATGAAAATGATTTCATGAAATTAATTTCAGTCGCGTCTGACTGGGTCTTTGCTTCAACATTGTTTAATGATTTATGGGGAGGACGTGAGAGGGGCTTGTGTCAGCTGCACGTGTAATTTAATGCATGAACTTGTGTCCTGCTTCTGACAAGTGTCCTGGAGAAAGCAGAACAGTCTTTCTCATGAAAATTAATCTGAAGAAGGGGAAACATTTAAGAAATGAAGCTAAGCTCTTTATTGTTTTTTTTAAACTTAGAATAATTTAGAATTTATTCTTCATAGGGGCTAGTGGGAACTGCTGTACTTTCAAGCCAGTAACTGTTGACACTAGATAGTCATAACCCCTGAGTGTTCACAAATTCTGTTTATTTTTAACTGTGTTGATACTTGTTTGCTGTGTGTCAGTCTAATTTGCAGAGTGGTTTTGGTACTTGCTGGTCAAAGTGGTGACCCCGCTGTTCCTCTTAGAGTACCCCATATGCTTCCCTTTACTTAACTGTGAACTTAGGTGCTGAACCAGTGCATAGGCTACCTTACTCAAACAAGTATTGAAGGGGGGGTCTTATCACTGACTGCTTCCATCTACTAATTTGCTTCTGTTGTGATAATTTCTCAGTAATACAGATGTAGCCAATGAAGGTGTGAATTTGGGTCCAGGTTTGCATTTTCTTCTTAGTCTGCAGCTTACACTTTGCTCTCAACCTTAACACACCCTACAGCAGGCTTATGCAGCTCCAGTATTTCGGTGCTAGTTTCCAGACTGCTGGCTGAGGCTGCAGAAAAGTTAGGAGACCTTGTCTGGGTCTAGAGTTTCTGCTTACGGTGTCTATTTTTAAACGTAGGCCACTAGGGAAAACACTTGCAGAAACTTGGTGACACTGAAAGTTGTCCAGTAATTGCTGCCTTAAGCTATATTTTGTTTTACTGCGCTTTCTCTAACACCAATGCTGAGAGCTAGGATTAGTCTTTCTAATAATTTTCCACTTCATGTAATCTGCCCTTGGCATAGGACTTCCACTTGAATGAGGTTGCTTGAGATTAGATTTTGTTTGCTATGGCGTACTGCACAGTTCCTCAGCTGAGTCTTGAAATCTGTGATTCTAAGATTCATGTTAAAGCAGATCAAGGTGTAAGACCAGGAGACTGCAGCACTATTGTCTTTAATCTCCTCATTCATCCCTTCATCTCCTATTGAGTGTTGTAATCTTTCACCTGCAAAACAGACAAGAAATCGTGTGATGAAAAAGAGCACGTTAACGTTTTGAAGCTCATGGTCGTACTTATTGTGAGTTCGCTCTTTGAATTTTCCAGCTAATGGTGTGGAAGGGGGGGGGGATCTTTTTAGGTTTAAGTGAATAAGTGGCTGAATAATCTTTTTTATCAACTATATAATGTAAGGTATAAGATTTGTGCTGAGAAATGTCTTAATCTGATGCTTTTTGCTAATTGGAGGGGCAGTGCATGATTAGGTCAAGCTTGCCTTTCAGGACTAAAAAGAGCAACACAGTCCTTCAAATACCTAGGCTGTGATCAGAAGGTGTTACAGCAAAGCTATAATGGAGTGTGAAACAGCTGGGGGAGCAGAGTGAAGCTTACCAGGATGTAAAAAAAAAAAAAAAAGTATAAGAGGTTCTTATAATGAAGATGGAAGGAGCTGAAGTTAGTCTTTGCTGTCTCTGTCTTCTAATACTGTTTCAGAGAGGATGCCAGCCCAGCTGGGAATTTATAGTGGAACTGTAATCTGAAGTGGTGCATTCCTCCCTTAACTTACCTAGTGCTACAGGCGATTCTGTCAGCCTGATGCTTGCTCTGGCAGTGTCTGTACTGATTAAAACGGCTCAACAGAACTTCCTCCTGAGGTGAAGAATAATCTTTCAATAAAGCCAGCCTAAAATGGAGCAATTTGCATTCCTGTAGTCAGGTATCAACATTTTGGAAGGGAGTGAAAAAGCCACCTATCTAAAAGCACATATAGGGCAATGGTAAAGCTGTTAGAAGCAGGAACTGTAGAAAACAGAAGTTTGACAGAAGTCACCCATCGATGGTGCCTGCCCAAGTCAGGAAAAAAAATCTGTAGTAGAGGGGGAGGCCTTTGCCAAAATGTGCTGCTTCTCCCACGGTCCTATTAGCTGCTTTTGTGTATGGCTCAGTTTTTACTTCTCTGTTTATATGAACCACACAAATTGCCCAATATGCTTTGCAGAGTGTGTTGCCTGCACATTTCCCACTGCCTGCCTGCATGGCGCGGTGGGAGCTCTCGCTCTAAAGGCTTCAGTGGCACAGCTTGACGAGAAGGACAGGAGAACCTGCCTGCTTTTCAGTTCTGTGTCTGGTCTAGCTAGAAAGATTGCTGGATGAATTTCAGCTGTGTCTTAAGTTTAAAAAAAAAAGGATTGATAAATGGGTGGCTTTCTTTAGAAAAAGGAAATGGATAGAGATTGGGATGTAGTGGCTAAATGTGATTACGAAGCTTCTCACCATAACTGGGGTTATAGAGAGAGTTTTTTATTGAGCTGAATTTACTCAAACTGAGTGCACTGATGGGTAGAAAAGCACAATGTTTGAGTCTTCTGTAATTTCAAGAGAAAATGAGATTTTTTTACTTCCTTTTCACTGCCTGCCATTTGTTATACACATTTGTCACGTTGCATAAAATGGCATTTTAATATACTGGTAGCAGATAGCATTTTTTAAAAGTGCTTATGGCTGAAACCATTTGGAAAATTACATTTTAACTACATAAATAGATGTATGGATCTTGCGGTTGGAAATTTGTTTTAATGTAGTAGTTAAAATTATGATAGAAATCTGCGGTAAATACCCAACAGAAGCAAGTAAACATAATCTTCTTGACCTGAAGAACAGCACTTGCATAGTTAACACAAAAGATTAGGGACATGAAGGGAAAACAAAACAAACAAAAAATGAATTTATTGGATCAGATGTAAGTTGATGCTACTTTCGGGCACATACTTACATTTTTCTTCACTCCTCAAAGAGGTCAGAAAGATTTATAAAGGGATATATCACAGAAAATTTTATTGCTGTCATGTGAGAGAAAACAAATGGAGTCTAGTTAGAAGCACTGAATGTATTGTACACTGAACTGTGAATATTCCATCTGATAAAAGGAAGGTTAGTAACAGCAGTGTCAAATAAGAAGTAGATGTACTCTAATAATAGAATTCTTGAAGTAAGAATTTGGAATGGAAGATACTTCCCTTGTACAGTAGTATTTTTGGTGCAGATATCCTGTTAAAAACTGCATCTATTTCTCCTAAAGAAATGCAGTTAACACCATCAGCTTATATATGGAACCAATACATTTATTATTTTTTAGAATGACAACTGTATCTGTCTTTCTACACATACAAACTAGGTTTAATTCAACAGCTGAGATTAAAACCCCTAAGTTTTCAAAAAATGTGACTGAGTGTAAAAATACAAGAAAAAGTGGTTAATAGGTACAACTGTATTGTGGGAAGTTTGTGGCTGGCCTAAATGATTGTAGCCCCATTGATGTCAAAGGTTGCCTGATAAAGGCTTGTTCAGCATAACCTTGGGAATAGTCTTATTACATACCTAAAAGTGGGTAAAGGCCCAAAGGATTTAGGCAAGTGGAGCCTGACAAGTAACCATAAAAGCCTTTCTGTCACATCACACATCATGTATTCTACATATGCTATGTGTGAAAGCTTTTTTAGAGGTAGTCAGATATTGGGGGTGAAAGTATCTAGCTCTGGGACCACTGTATGAAAGCCAGGCTCCTTAGTCACCATGAACACAAAGATATGGAGTGTCAGTACCTTTAGAAGTAACTCAACGTTTTATTCCAAAAAAAAAATCTCACAGTTTTAAAGTACCATGTCTTGGACCTCTTTCAGGCTGGGAGCACGAACGTTATGCCACTGGAAATGAATTTATTCATGTGTTCTTTCCAGTGGACCACAAACCAGTGGTCTAAGGAGTTCCCACTGTCTTTTAAGGTGTGTGAGATTTTTATGTGTAGAAAACCCTTTTAAAGACTGCTTGACTCACGAAAACCAGAAAGGAAAGGAGGGATCTGTTGATAGTCTTCATAATTTTTCTTATAAAGTAATATACAAGGTATTATAAAAACAATAGGAGCAGGAATTAGGAATAGGCTAATACTTAAAATATTTAATGTGATTTAGAAATCAGACTACATTTAAAAAAGAAATTGTGTATCCAGTAGTCTCTCCAGGGACCTAGTTCCAGACAGTAGAAAGTGGCTTACTGCAAACTCTGTCCTAACATGCATTTGTGAATGTGTTTTTTAGTACCTTCATAACCTGTCATCCATTTTTGTAGCCTGTCATCCTCTCCCTTTCTGGCCTTGGGGTTGTGGTTGCACCACTTGATCTTCTTTCTCCACCTTCCTTTCTCCTACTGGCTCTAATCCAAGGGGCATTGGGACTCTCAAGTCAGGTATGCTTACAATGAGGAATGCAATAGCTATCCAAATAACAAGCCTAGGTACCAACAGGCACAGGTTAGTGTGTCCTGCCTAGACATTTGCGTCTGTCAACAAACAGAAGTCTCCCTTCAGAGGGAAGACTTTCTGCTCCACCCTTTGCTTGCTGGTGTTATTTTCAGTTGTGAACTGTTGTGGCTTGTTAGCACAGTTTCCCCATGGCTGCAAGTGTAGTAGAGAAGGGAAGAATAGGAAAGAGTTGATGTGGATTTAAGTGGTGATGGGAATCTGGGAAACCTTAATAAGGAAGAAAGAGGAGCATGGTGGGTAGGTTGCCTGGATGTCCGGATGGGCTCATGGTGATTTGAAGGATTTCAGAAAACTAGGAGTTGTCAGTAAAAATTTGAGAATCTGGGAAAGGCTGGTGTGTGTGTGTGTGGTTTTTGTGATGGGTTTTTTTTTGCTTTAGAGGTAATTGAGTGGAGTAGGAGCCTGCTATGGTTATGAAAAATAGTGGCAAAACCTGTTAAATACTAAATATTTCTTTTTAAAAAAATATTTCCAGGCAGAGAGGGAGAGAAACTGTATTCAGTCTAGCTATGTTTACAGGCTCTAATTCTTCGTAATTCTTCTGAAACACCAAATGAATCATATGTTGGTCATTTCCCCAACTGACCTGCTAGTAATTGGCTTTATTCATCTCTCACAACTGCAAAATCTGGAAAGGGTTAACAAATGGCCTAATTACCTTCCTCATCTGTGCACATCAGGCAGAAATAGCTGCTTTAAAAAAGAAAAAGCACAGGAGTAAAACCTGAAGGTAAAGCAGAGTGTAAGCTAATTCCAAAAAGGGAGCTTGAGGTTGAAGAGACTGCTGTGCCAGGTGAGAGGCAACAAGAGAGAACAGAACAGTTTTTTCCTCTGGGCATGCAAATTCTTTGCTTGACTTTGACCTGTGTGATCTAGAAATTAGTGGTGTTTAGAGGTCCTGTGTCTATTTGCTAACAAAATGTTAATTGGATAGGTGTTCCACTTTATTCCAATTGTATTTGGGGTAAGGAATAGCTGGGAATGTCTTCAGCAATGAATGGTAGGCAGTAGGAGACACAGCTGTGCTGGACCTGACTCCATGTAACCCTGTGGAAGCTGATCGTAGATAAGTAATGCTTGCTTTTTGCCCAAAACGGGAAACACCATCATCTTCCAGACCGTGTGAGACCTCTTGGGCTTGGTGGACAGGGCAGCAGGCAAGGATTAAAGGAGACCAACCACCTCATGGGTTGCAGTAGCAAGAGCATAGGTAGCAGGCTGAGGAAAATTATTATTCTCCTCTGGTACTTCTGAGACTACATTTGCAGTAGTGCTTGCAGCCTGGGGCTCCCAAATACAAGACAGACATTTAACTGGAGGAAGTCCAGTGCAGGCTACCAAGCTGGTCAGAGGTCTGGAGATTATGTCATATGGTGAAAGGCTGAGACCCAGCTTGGTTCAGCCTTGAGAAGGAGGGCAAAGATGAAACCTTAGGGCCGTATTCAACTGTCTAATGGAAAGGTGTGGAGGAGACAGAACCAGAAACTTCTTGTGGATATACAGCAATAGGACAAGCGGCAATGGACTTAAGTGGCAATGCAGGCAAATCCAATTATGTATTAAGAGGTATTTGTTGGTTTGAGATCTCTTTATTACCAGGAGAGTGGTCAAAACACAGGAACAAGGGCCCAGAGAAGTTGTGCAGTCTCCACTCTTGGAAATTTTAAAACTTGCCTTGACAAGACTGAGTGACTTGATCTCGCTGGCTATTTGAGTGAGGCGTCGGACCAGTGACCTCCAGAGATCCTATTCTGTGATACTATGCATCAGTGCAAATCCTACCCTAGCATTGTAGGCACCAACAGCGAGATGCACTGTCTTTCCCGAACTTAAGAGTATTTCATAAACAAGTCTGTTCCGGAGGGTAACAGAACTATTAGTGACAATCAGTGTCTCTTTATAAAGAACTAACATTGCCAGGCAAACTAGGTTATACTCCTAGATAAAACTATAAAAAGGGAAGGTGAAGGGATGGCAAGGAATGATATTTGTAGCTATTATAATATTTGGACTTTAGTGCAGCACTTGATGCAGTGTCTCATAAAGCGATATTGGCTTGATTAATTTGAGTTAGGGTGGATATCTGATAGAGATCTGACTACTCAGACCAAAGACTTCCTCAGAGATTGGGAATAAAGGTAAGGATTAATTTCTCCACGATTAGGCCTTTATAAGATGCATAAAGTTAGTTCTGTTCTTATATACACTTCCCTATTAGAATTAGAAGAGATGATGTAATATAGTTATAATAATTATTATTATTGTGATGAAACCTGACACTGGAGCAGGACTTTATTCTCCTCAATCATTTATATGTTTTGTGTGTGTTCCTGGTGTCTTAATCTTTTCAGTAAGTTATCTTCACTAATTACCTTAGAGTGGGTGTAAGCACATGCTAATGACACTAACAGATAATATCACATTGAAGTGAATCGCATGTATCACTGAAAGTAGGAGGAGAAGGACAAAGCAAGCTAATAAAGACATAAATTAACAGTATGATACTCCACTTGGTAAAAAGTATGTGAAGGTTTGAGGAAATATAATCCAAAGCTCAGATAATCATAAGGGCGGTAAAGTGTGAGGGGCTGAAAGTACTTCTGGTCCTAACAGAAAGGAAATATGTTTTTGCTGTCTATTGGAGTTTTGCTTTTAGACTACAAATGTGTGGTCACACACAAATGAATAGATGGCAGAAGGATATGCGTGTTCTGGACAGCATAACTACAGTGTGAACACTCTCCTCTTTCTGGAGAGCACACAGTGTGGTTTTTGGGGTCTTGACCTCTCTCTGATTTTTCTTCATCAGATGTTCTTGTGTTCTTGGTTTTGCATTTCTCCTTTAAGTTCTTTCTTATGTATTGATAGGTCTCTAGTGCTGAGTTGAACTTATGTCTGTTACAGACAGACATGATACAGACTAAAATTGGATCTGAGAAAGAAAGGTGAGATTTTAATTGGGAATGTCCAGGCATATAAGTTAAAAGTCAGTGTAAGAAATGCTACGTGAAACCCAATTTTGTTTACTTAGAAACTCTGATTAGGGGGGTTATGTGTTGGTTTTGCTGAGCTATTAAGCTAGAGTGACAAGTTGAGGGGGAGAGAGAGACAGTGATTGCTACATATCTCCATGATCTCACGTGCCACCTAAGTAGTCAGTGTCTCAAACAAAAGTTCTCATTTATCTTAATGAGACCCAGGTTGCTGCTATCTGTCACAAAGCTTGCTTTCTCACTGTGGTTTTGTGGGTAGGGTGTCTTCTGTGCCTACTGACCATGGGCTGACGTTAAACTCCCAGAATGCCCTCGAATGCATCAGTGCAGGTCAGAGAAGAGGCCTTCTTGCAAAGGATTGCCCTCACTGTAAGATAAGTGCAGCTGTGGAAAAAAATCAAGATAACATTTTCTGTGTTCCTCTCAAAAGGACCTTTTAAAGCTCATGGAGGCTGTGATTCATGGTTCTGCACTTCTCTGCCCAGAGAGCTTGGAGACTGAAGATGTTCTCAGTGGCATAATCCATCCCTAAGACTAGGCAGCTTTTGAAAAAGGATCACATGTGCCCCTGATTGCTACCATCTTCCCTCCTTCTCAAGAAATGTGCTCTGTGCATTATGTGCAAATTCTTTCTGAGTTGTCAGGCATGCCTAATGAAAATGTCTACTTTAGTAGTTATAGGGTGGTATGCCTGCAACTTGTAGAGAAATCAATGTCAGTAATTACCAGAACAATTGTTTTCTTTATAAAGATGCCTGACAACTGATGGGTATCTGCCTTGGAGATTTGTGTTCCCCCCTTCTTTTCCCTGTTGTGGACTTCTTTTGGCCTTGACTCTTTGATAACTTCAAAGACAATTTCTTTTCTCTCTGTCTCTCTCAAACTGCAGCTTGGATGAGGTACTGGCATTATTTTGCAGTAAGGAGCACAAGTGTTCTAGGAGAGATGAGAAAGAGAAGCGATGAAGGTAAAAGGTATTAGTTTCCCTTGTCAGATTATTGAGGTTAAGAATGGCAAGTATTAATTGTGCTGTATTACTGAAGAGATGCTTTTATGCTCTGAAGAGATTAGTCAGCTCTGCAGTGTTTCTCCACATAGGGCTCTTCAGTCCTTGAGAATCTTTACTCTCAGCCTCTTCAGCCTTTAGGATGATTAAACTTTCTTTGTACCTCTTGAAGAGGAAAAGATGAAGTGTAGTACAGAGCAAAAAAGAGCTTTTATTTTTTAGGAAGCTAATTGTGTGGATATCAACCTGACACAATACCATTCAGCCTGTACTTCTTTGGCCCCTATTAAGATAATATTTAGGCCCTCATAAGTTGTAATTTATCTCCTTAAGCCTCACGGGCACAGAAAAATTACTCAGAAAAGTCACATATGAAAGTCCTTGTGAAACATAGCCTCCAAAGATGAGGCTGAATTCTTAATTTCTTACATTGCATCAGAGCATATCAGCTTGTCTGTCTAAGCGGTCTCCTGTCACCTGCGTGCATTTTCTCCTCTATGTGTGAGCATGCTTTATATGTGACATACAGTTTGTCAAATAAACCGATAAATCAGACTATTGCTGTTTTGAACAGTTTGAATATGACCTGATTTTGTATCTTGAGCTCTTAATGAGCTTAAGCAGAGCTTTAAAACGGCTATGAGTAGCTCTGTTAATGACAGTGGCCTGCTTGGTATAGCTGGGATATTTACCTAATGCATTCTCTGCTATTGCCTGGGACCAGACTAGGGATAGTAGTGGTGCTTTTCTCTTAATCACTTCCTGTGTTTCATAGTATTTGTAGTTTTGTTCTTTTACTACTGAGAGCAAAATTCTCCTTGGGAAGTTAAGTGTTCATGGTCATTGGGATGCTTGGATGCATAGGGAATGCCTACTTTGTGTTCCCTTCTGTGCTGCAGAAGGAAATCTGGCAAACAAACTCATCGCTCCTGGCTGTATGCTTTACCTAGGTAAATGAGCCTGCAGCTGACAATGGAGTTTAATTTCAGCCCATACTACTATTTTATAATCAGCCATTGGACTAGGATAAGGCTTGTTAACAAGCAAAGCAATTCACTTTACAGATGAATATCTTTTTCTAAATTAGAATTACATCATTACTGTTTTGGAACTGTAAACAGCACTGCAATCTGTGTTCATCTGCACAATCCAAACGTAACTATGTGGCTGAAAGGAATACTTTAGAGTGAGGGGACATGTATTTAAGACCTGTCTGAACAAGATTGCTTTATGTCTGGGTGTTTTGGCAGGGCTGTTCCAAGATTTTACTAGGAAAATTAGCTAGACTGTTTAGAAACCATTTCAGAAAGTACTTCACAGCAGACTGCTTATGCAATAGCATTAATTGCTACTGCTGAGAAGTGGCTTACAAATGAATAAAAATACCTGTGTCAGTGCAGCACTAATAAACCCTTCTTACTTAAAAATAAATAAATAAAATTGAGTGAAGTATTAGATTGTTGCTATGTGAATAACCTTCCCGCCTTCCCTCTGAGCTTTTAAACATGTTTGGAGGTGGTTGGTTTCACCACTTAGGAAAAGCAGTGGTGACTTTTGCTGTACAGGACTACATTTTTGCAAGGCTTAGCAACCAAATATAATAGCATTTATCTACAGAGAGAGGGGCACAATTATTCTGTATGGTTTTGATGCACAGATATAAGAGAACTTCAAATAAGTGGTGAAAAGACAGAAATTAGAAGTAATAAATGTAAGCTAAGTAATCAGCTGGCTGGAAATCTAGGTAATGCCAGAATTCAGAGAGTAGATGGCGTGGTTTTAAACTTGTATAAATCCATCAATGACAATTTAAGGAAAACTCTCTGTTCAATGCGGAGAACTGTGTTTGCCCAGATCATGGGAGCACTTCTGCCTGGGGGTCCTGCCCTGTGTGTCACTCATTGGCATTCTCCGCTCGTGTAAGGTGTGCAGAAGGAGACTGACCTTTCTGCTAGGCTTCTCTCATGGGTCTATTGAGGCATGAACACTTGCTGAGATATATTTTTTTAAATACATAAACTTAGGTGGAAAGTAGGGGTGAGAAGGAGTATTGTCACCAGAACTGTCATTATGAAAATCCTTTGCTAAGCTGTGCCTAACCCTGGAAGTGGGAGCTTTAAGAACAGATGCTAAGGATATATGTATCATACAAAAAGACTAGCTGCTTGTACCAATCCTGAATTCTGCTCTGGGTCTACACATCAGGAGCTGAGTAAAGCAAACCAGGCTTTCAGACAGCAAATCTTTTCCTGGACCTGGGCCAAATCCATTTCTTTTAAAAACCTACTGCTTGAGATATTGTAGTCAGAAGTTTCACACTTCTGTTAAACCGCAAAATATATTTTTCCCTCCAGATAGTACATGAATTCTTAATATCTCTATATTAATAAAGTTTTGTTTGTTTGCAATTAAATCAGCATAGCTCTTAAAGATCTACTTTAATGTCTTCTAAGTACCTTTTGAAATACTTTGTAGTTTGATTTTGTTTTTGTAATTATAACATGTTCAAAAATAGCAATTGAATGACTTAGTTTTATACTAATTAAAGCCTTAGACCTTTTTAATGCAAATTCAAATAGAACAGAAAATTACTATAATTTGTACTTTATTATTTGTATAATTTAAAATTACGTAAATTACACAGGTACTAAACTACCAATAAAGTACAAATTATGGTACTTTTCTGTTTTATATTTGAATTTGCAATAAAAAGTGGAATAAACAAAGTGGAATATATGGCCAATCTATTTTTAGCTAACAGACAATGAGTAATTCATTACAAATAAGGATATTTGAGATGTATCAGCTGGAATATCACTAAACCTTAAGAGCTCCTTTTGTGTTGGAAATTTCTGAATTTGAAAATGAAAGGTAAATTGCTGTGTTGCCAATGGAAAAATCTTTTGGTATAGCTCATG
Organism: Egretta garzetta; assembly: GCF_000687185.1. Taxonomy (NCBI): domain Eukaryota; kingdom Metazoa; phylum Chordata; class Aves; order Pelecaniformes; family Ardeidae; genus Egretta; species Egretta garzetta. The sequence continues at coordinate 2,099,910 of NW_009258284.1, forward strand.
TAAGACAAACAAATCTGGGCTATCCTGCTGGTTTGCACGGCGGTCTGAAGTGGAGGAGGTTGGAGGAAGTCAGAGGAACTGGCTGTGGCCCACTGAGTCCATGTTGCCAGGGCACATTGTGATCGTATGTTGCTGGCACGCAGATGTGCAGGGGTCCTCACTTTTATTCTGCTCTGATCTTTTCTCCAGCAGACTAACTGTGAGGCAGGATGGCAAAAATGGCTCTCCCAGCCTGGCACAAGAGACTTCCCAGGGTAATGGGAATTCTTCACTGATCAGCTTTGAACAGTTTACATCTATTTTGTGCTCCTAATAGTTCAGTTCTGCTCTGATCCCAAATGTTCTGGACATGGTAGTAGCTGGCTATCATATCTAGGGGTCCCTTCCAACCCCAAACATTCTATGATTCTATGGCAGGATTCAAAACTGGGGGATGCTCTGAAACAGCAATTCTTGTCAAAAATAGGTAAGGTTTAAAGTCTGGTTTTGTCCTGTTGTGAAATAAGTGAAACCAAGCCTTTTTGTAGAACACTTCCTAGCAAGCAAAACCTATACAACTGGGCAGTTGAGATACCACATGAGGGAATAAGTAAGAAATTTAGGTTTTTGAGGAGGAATTGTGAGGTTTCTTGCATTGATTGAAAGTTCCATTCTGGCTTCCTCAAACCTAGTTGGGATAGAAAAGAAAAAGCATGTTTGATGGAGAAAAGTGCTGTCACAGGGTTTTTGGCTAAAATTCAACTTGCCTAAGATAATTGTGAATTCTGTGGGATATGGTCCCAAGACTGTCTTTCCCAGATATATTAAGTCTGGATTAAGGGTACCTACTAAGGATCAAAACTGTGGAGTTACATAATGAAAAGTGCTTATGTTATTAACTTGCTCTGCCAATTCAACTAATCAAAAAATTTAATGGAGTAAGTCTGTAATATGTACCAGGACTTCTGGATTAGATGTTGTCTGTTTGTATTGCTTGAACTTTGCCGAATCTGTATTTTCAGCTCCTGGAGTAAAGGAAACATGTAATTAGACTTGCTCACCAAAAAAGCAACTGCATGTCCTTGCCTGATCAGGATCTGTATCAAATCTGTAATGACACTGTAGCAATGCATGGATTAATTATCCTGGAACTTTGTGGTCTTCAGCAGAACATGCCAGCCAGGAGATATACCTATAAATCCTCCTTGCAGAGTCCTGGGTCTGAGAAGAGATGTGAGAACTTGTCCCGTAATGCTCTGTCCATGCACTTACGATAACTTAGCTCCTTGTGTCAACAGCCACATTGCCAGAAAAAACATACTGCTGAGTTTCTGATTACTTAACTATTTTGCTAAGTGATAGGAAAAATGTGTTTAATTTATACTGTGGGAAAAGGAAAAGGTCAAGTCAGCTTAAAAGTTATAAGTAAATACAGAGGATGAAAAAGAGATAATTGCCTTTAACACATGATTTGTCAGTAAATCTGATTTGACACTTATTCTTTAAAATAGTGTCTGGAGAGCAGGCAAAGCTTTGACTTTAACGACTTCTTCCTTATCTATTACTCCCACTCTTCATGTCTTTCATAATAAATTGATTTTACTTGTATAAATGGTATAACAGTTCTTTGCAATCATTTTTCTGGTTGTGAATTAACGATTCAGGCTTACCTGTGAGGTTGACATGTACAGTTTGGAATAATAAGGAAAAATAAGAATATGCTGGGGGATTAACAGTTTGCTTTTCCTTTGTTCACTTGATGTATAAGAAGAGAAAGAAATCAACTGAATTTAGTCTGCATTTTTTTCTCTGCAGAGTTTATGTGCTGCAGAACAGTTTGAGCTACTCCAGCTTTGCTCTTTTTCATAGCTTTTAACAGCTTGTTTTGGCATCTTTGATATCTGATACAACTCTCTCTGCATTTTTATCTGTTTTCCTATTTGCCTCGAAGCCTGAAAACAAAATATATATATTTGAAAGCTGTTTTCTGTGAAATGACGTGTGATAGTTGTATGAATTTGTTTATCATTGTAGTGACTAGGATTGTTCAATTACCTTAAAGTTCTGTTGACATTTTTGTCACAAACCTTAGTTTTCAGGTATTTTAAGCAGAAAAGATTTTCAATAACATGGGGACTTGTACTTCATTTATAAGATATCACAAACACTTTTTTTAACTTGTGAAAATGTGTTGAACTTTTAAGATCTAAAGCAGCTTTTCAGTTTTAATTCTAAATGCTTTTAGTTTTAATTTAACTGTTAATGTTCAGTTAGGTCTAGTCTTTAAGACCTTCAGAGTTTGTTGCGATTTCCTTCTGTACTATATAAACATTTTAGCCATGTTATTGCTAACTTCTCTGTAAAGAGTTTGCTTTCAAAAATAACCAGAACAAGTGATAGAGTTCTAGATAGTGGTAGGAACACCTCATTTTTTAGTATTGCTCTCTTTCAGGTTTTCTGAAGGGAAATTTTGCTGAGTTTTGGAGCACAATAAAGATCATTTGCTTATCCAAGCATTTGCTTGAGAAAGAAAAGTGTGTGGGTCATGGTAAGTTTGCTTTTGTATGATTGCTAGTGAATATAGTGAGCTATCAGTCCCAAGACTAAGCCTGAGAAAAGTCCATTGCTAATGTCCTTCCAGCCCTTCTGCTTTTCAGCACAACTCTTCTTAGTGAGTACCTGCTCCACCACACTAATTCCTCTCTTCGATATCTTAGCTGATCTCACGTGGCACTACATCAAATGCTTTTCTGAAGTACAGATAGGTTGAATATACAATTTTCTCTTCTCCAAAAAATTAGTGCCAAAGAAATTTTTCACTGAATCCTGACACCTCACTCTTGATTGTCTCCCTGACTTTTTTCTGATGTTCTGTCAGCTAAGGCCAACTCCAATCTAGCAGTTCCTTTCTTGCTTTGATTGAGCTGACTTCCAATGGTAGAGCTCTGTTGATCAAGGGAAGAACATTTCAACCATATTTTCCCATTGGTGAGTCTCTTGTGCTGCTTAAGGCTAACTTATGTAGTGACAAAAGCCCCTGAACTCATCCTATATCCTTATGCTATGGCAGAGCTGACTGTGTTGCAAAACCCAGCTTGACCTGATGTGATGGATAAGAGGCTGCCCCATGGGAACTATCCTGGTGGTTCTTTTTATTTCTGTTTCTGCAATTGAGGAGGATAATGATCCCAAATACATCCACCTACAATCTCAGAAAGTCCTGATATTTTATCTTTGTGTAGAAGGGTGCTAGTAAGTTTTAGCATTTCTATACTGAATTGGAGTGGTATCTGTGAAACCTACCTCCTGCATGTGCAAGATTAAATTTATGGTTGAGTTACAATGGCCATGAGAAATGGAGTCCTCAGGGCAAAGACTTGCCATTGCCATGTATCTCCTTTGTGGTCATCAGGATCATGCTGTGTTCTTTGAGGCTGGTACAGGGCGTTTTCTGCTAGCAAAGAACTTTCCTTGTCTTGATCACTTTAAATCGGTATAGGTGGTAAAAAGATGGGTGGAGGGAGCAGCTGAAATGGGTCTCATGTTCCTTTCTTTAACAGTACCTTGTGTGCTGTTGAGCCTAATAATTTTCTGGCAAGTGTCCTGTCTGAGAGCGCTGTGCTGAAGTTGATTCATTTTGTATCAAATGTAGTGAACAGCTCAGTTCCGTGACAGAGATGTCTGAACAAAGCCTTTGGGCATGCTTGCTCTTGCACAGTTGCTGAGAGGGATCCAGGGTATTTGCTAGGCTTGGCTCAGCAAGGGGGATAGGAACCTTCATCCTTCTCCTCTTTGCACAATGGAGAGGAGGTAGTGGGAAGCATAAAGTCCCTCTAAAGGTCTGGGTAATGGCTAATTACCCTGCTTGGGAGACAAACTGACAGGTTACTCGTCCTTCCCCACTGGCCAGCAGACGGAGCTGGATGTGCGTGCAGTTGCATGCACTGTAATCTCTCCAGTGTAAGCCTTCTATAGGTGCTCTGGGATGCTTTTATGGCTGGAGGCATACTGGCTTCATGGAAGCTGTATAGCTGAGTGCTTCTCCCTATGGAGAGGCTGAAATAGTTTAGCTGTTTGTAGTATGAACTATTTTTTATAAACTTGGCATGATTATCCTTCAGCTGTTGCTGTGGGCTTCTGTGTGCAGTTTGCGTGTGATACCAGGGAGAAAAGGGCGATGCATAAGGGTTAATTTGTACCATTATTTGGCTTGGGATGGGGAGTAGATGTGAATGAGACTTTTTTTTGCCCTGAGGTGCCAGCTCTTCTACTCTGCCTCTTGTGGCCCAAAAGTGTGATTACCTCAAACTGTTTGGGGTGATGCCAGTGGCATATGTTTCCTGGTAAACAGTGTTATTGGAATAATGTTTGTGCTATCACTTTAAATGCCAGCATAGCTTTGGGGCAGCAGTCAATTAAGATAATTTGCTAACTTTTTGCAAGGATTGAGAGATTAGCAGTTTGCTGTGCTTTTCCAGTGCCTTGCCTCACTATAAGCTCTCAACTTAGTACGTTGAAAAGAACATTTGGAGCCAGGTCAGTCCATGATGGACCAATTTTGAAGGACTGTGATTTAAACGAAGCTCAGGTTATTTAGCCTTTTGAGACTTGGCAAACGTTTGCTATTAATTAAAAGTTCCAGAATTTTATAGTATCTGGTAGCTAGGTCTAGAATTCCTTTCTTTGCAATGTGTCAGTTTGTTTTCAGTAAGACTGGCTGTGTGCATGTGACACACAACTGACTGAAGCTGATGTAATGGGGTAGGTGCTAAAAATACTTGTTCTTTCCTAGCTGTCAGGTGTCTCTGTAAATCATTAGTCTCCATCTTTTTAATAGAAAATGCAGTACTGTAATGTTTCAGGGCCATAGGAAACGAGCACCGAATAAGATGTCTTCTAGATTTCTGAACCTTCTTTCTGCTGTATTATGGCTTCACCTGTGATCAGGCCACAAGTTTCTTAATGTATGATGCCCTGGACCTGGTAGTACCTCAGCTTAGATTTTACTTGCATAGATTTAGCCTGGTCTGCTTGTATTTCCATACCGGTTGTTTTATGTGCAAGAAAAGCCATTGCAATATCTCACAAGCTTACTCATTCTTATGTTCTCATTGTTTTCATACCCTAGAAGAAATTTAAATGCTTTTGGCAAATCCATGTAGAACTTTGTAAGCAGCTATGATATAAATAAACATCTTGTTTTATTATGTGTTCCAATGTATTGTACAGATGAATGAATGATACTGGGGTTTCCCCTCCTGTCCTACCTGCAGCTCTCAAAACTTTAAACTTCAGAGATCTTAGTCAACTCCTATGAATTCATGAAAGTAATCTTGAGCAGCTCTGATTGTCCTGTCCAGTTTCTGAAGTAATCCAGAGTAAATTTCATCAAGCACAGTTGACTGAACATTTGATCTAGTAAATAACATATATTCTTATTACAGATGAATAATTATGGTCGCTCATATGAAACATGTTGTAGTCAGACTAGCTCATTGTGAACAAAAATGTGGGTTTTCACTAGGGACCCAACTCCAATTTGATTTGTACAGAAAAAGGAACTTTGTAAAGTGATGAATGGAAAAGCAATGGACTGTGGAGAGATGTCCACTAGTACTGTGGAGATGTGTTAAGTGTATTTTCCTTACCATCTTTATTAGTGATCTGAAAAGTCAAGTAAAGGGCATACTAAACATGCAGATGATAAATGCAGAAGCTTTTGTGAATGCATGAGCCGATATGGGAAAAATGCTGAGGTACCTACAGAGCTTTGGAAAATGGGTGAGAAACAAGACAACAAACAAATTTTCCAGATTTCTTCTGGAAAAATCAGTATAGCTAACATGTTTGGTGCGAAAATATTTGGGAATTAATTATTTGAGATGAGAAAAATAATTGGCCTACTTGTGCCTATATTTTTGATCATATCTTTCTGAACTCATGGTGTTTCTTTGGTGCTGGAGAACATAAGCATTTTTGATGCTTTAGTCACAAGAATCAAGAGTGATCACAAATCTGTACTGGCTTGGAACAAAGTTTGACATGTTGACATATTGATGTTGGCTGAAAGGAAACCCCTTAAAAGGATCTAGGGTTGTTTACTTTCTGGATTTGACTGAGAAATTGAAGATTTTGTCTTGTAATTGTCAACTTTGGAGAGAGCTTCAGGCTGGAAGGTAGGGATTTGTTTATTTTTTTTTAAAGCAGATTCCATAAACTCATTGCTTAATGTCTGTTGACCTTGGGAAAGGGGTTAATCTTTCTGAAAAATATCTTGTCTTTATAATGTTTTTGTCTAAGGTAGCTTGGTAACCAGAACTTAGTCAGCTGACAGACAGTATTATGTAATAAACTCATGTGTCCTATGTATTTTTAATAGGGTCAGCATTTCTTGTAATTTTAAACAGTTTATTTCCGTCAATGTACAATTTTTTTTGGAAGCTGAATGAAATATGTAGTTATTGACATCCTACCTGGTAATTTCGGAGTGTTAATGAACACTAGCTCATATCGCAGTGAGCCTAGAAGAAGTGGTAACATACCAGAAGCCTGACTTTTGTTTTTAATGGAAACATAAACAAAAGTAATTCTGCTAAAAAAAAATTATACCTTTTCTTTTAATGACAATATTTAATACCCAAAGGGATGAAAATAACTGATATGTCAGATTGTGTATGTAATAACCTAAACTAATCATTATTACAACATCCCTTTTATGATGAAGCTGAAAGGAAATTGTTAAAATTAATTAACAGTACATTGAAAGACCAAAAGAGAAATTTGTAGTGATTATTATTTAACCACCTATTAGAACTGAATAAATATGTGGTAAAGTTCCTTGGTAGTATATGAATTTGCATATAAACCCTGAAAACTATTGGATCCATTGGTCTGTAATCACTGTACACGACGATCTGTTTCAAAACCACAGACATGCGTAGGGACACTGAAAGTAAGGTGAACCTTAAATCTGGAATTCCCTGAACTCCGTGGTTTGATCATGTAGCCTCCTTAATTTGTCATTAATATGATCTTTTCTTTACTCTTTTTCATATGGGAGGAATTAACAGTGAAGGAAAACTTCAAACAAAGCCTCTGGAGCTTTCACGGGATGCTGGCATGTAAAACCCTAAAGAAATTCGGAGGGAACCTGACAAATTATTTAGTCTTAAGACTGGTTGGGTACCTCTTGAATTTTGTTACCAGTATTTGAAATTACATTGGCACTTCCCTTGTCTCAGCCAAACTAATATGCACTCTACCCAGAAATCTCAAGTATTTATCCCATTTGAACCCAGGGCAGGGTTTTTGGACTGCTGTCCTGGCCTTTGCTGCTGCAGCGTATGGGGTGGAGTAATAGAGGTGGTACAGCTGTTGTATGATCTGCATAAATGCAATTTGTTCCTGCAGCATCTCCTTTGATCTTCTGTACTGGATTACATGACTATTCTGACCCTATGACTGCACTGCCAGTTGACTAGAAAACTTGAGTAGCATGCAAGATCTTAGGGTTCAGAAGGTAACCACTAAGTCATCTTTTCTGGCTTTTGTGTGGCCAACAGCCTGGATTTGTCCTTGGTACAGGTGAACAAGAATGTTCTAAATTTACAAGAACTATGCTTGCTTGAACCACATCTGAGTTTGCCCCAAATCTTCTAAATGGGTGAGTTATTACAGGGGGTCCATGAATGCAAAGTGCAATGCTGGCAGTTTTGATTAGTTTGAATTTAGTCAAGCCATTAAAGCTGCTTTTGTCCTTCATGTTCCTTGCAAGATTTTCACTAATCTGGATTTCTTCCATCTTTGCCACGTGTCTCTAACCTCTCTTTTTCTATTCCTTTAGTTAACTTTGTGACAAAATGAAATTACTTTAAAGCTTTTTGGTTTTTATTTTATTCCAATGGGCCCTGTGACAGTAAAATGCTGGCAACAGTATTTCTGATTAGACTTTTTGTTTTATTATCTAATTCTTTAATCCACAGTAATCATCTCTTGGTTGCTAACTAGTTGCTAAGAAGGATAGATTGCCTTCAGAGACCTTTCTGGGAAGTGGTCCAGTTCCTTGCTTGCCTATTTTAATCTCAAGTTTGCTGTTAGAATTATGCAATGTTATAGGATAACACAAGTCAGACACAACAACCCCGCTTCGTTGGTTGGAAGACAACAGAACACATATGCTCTCTGCAGAATAATATCAAATAATATGCTCAGTGCTTTGTATCTCACCGGTGTTTCATTATGGGATCATGTGGATTTCTGTTTTGCTCACTAAGAGAAAGCAGGATAATAGTGTTGTGCTATGCTGGATGGTGTGCGAAGATGATTAATTTGTTAATTAGGCTACCGGAATTGATATAGGGCAGCTCGATAGAGCCCCTTATAGGCTAAATAAATAAAATGAAATTTTCTAGGGTATTGACTGGGTATATTTTGATTATGGCATAGCAGAGATTGACTAGATACTGGATAAAACAATGGCATTTGGACTTGTTTTAGGAGAAGTGACTATAACAAGTCTGATTAAAACAGCAGCACCAGAGACCGAAATGCATTTTGTCTGAATGCATCTGGCCCTATTACAGAACACATGGGGCATTGGCTATAGCCCATTAACTCAGGTAAAATATGATGTGTATTCTGGGCTGGGCTCTGCCTGGCTGCATATTTGTGTCTAAACTGGGAAGAGGGGGGGAAAAAAAAAAAACCCACACCCATTCCTTCCTTGTGCAACTAGCACAGCCAGGCTTTATAATGAACTGCAGCTGTAATATTTTGGCATTCTCAGTATTGCAAAGGCTGCCCTAGAGTAGGGGGCAGGCCCAGATGGCAGAAAGCAATAGGGCTGGCCTAGTTAAGAAAAAGGGGAGAAGCAACTAAGCACTTTGGTGTGTATGTATATAAAACTTTGCCTATTTATCACAGTGTTACTGTGGGGTAACTGTGCGTGTTAAACCTGCTCTCGGTATCAGCATCTTGCTCTGGAAACTGATGAATCTGAGGTGAAACCGGGAACAAGATGCAGTCAAACACCTTTCCAACATGGGAGTGAGTCAGTAGCGCTTTTTGGGTCAGAACTCGGGACCTCCCTGCTCCAGCCTTGAAGCTGCTCCTGCTGCCTACTGGAGAGGCAACTGCTGAAGTGACAAAGTTTGTGCTCAAGTGTTCACTCCTTTATTTATGATGTCAGATGAGGAGATTTTTCTGACATCTGGACTTCCAGGAAATTTTGGTGCGTTTATTTCTTCTTGGTTCTGAACTTGGAGCCTGCATTTTGATACCACCTCTGAAATGCTCTGATTCTACACAACTGCTGAAGGTTTTGAGAAACTTCCCTGTGCTTTTAAGAAAGAATTGTATCATTTGGGCTTTGTCTGGGTGCTAGGATTTAGACTGTGAATCTGTCTATTACATGCAGGCATGTGTACTGCCAGCTTGTTTTAAAATAACTTTCCCCAATAATCACTGCTTCACATGTTTATCTTTGTAGAGCTTATTATTCTGCATACTGTACAATTTCACAAGGTCTCCTACCATTGAAAATCCTCTAGAACTAAATAAAAGTAAAGCTTTTATTTTGAGAGCAAACTTAAGTTTTCTCTTACTGTTTAAAAATCATCTCTATTCACACTAAAACTTCCACAACTTGCTTTATCTTGATCTAGTAGTGAAGTAAAAATACCATATCAATGGCTTCAGCGTGTGTCGTTATGTAAGTTAAAACAGTGTCAGAAGCTTAGGAATAAAATGTTGTGGTCATATCTTGCTTCTGTGTGGAGACTCTGCCAGCAAAAAAGTTCTTGTGTTTACAGGGCTCCAACTGTTTTTTGCATTGATTTCAGTGTAGGCTGGATATTAGAAATTGAAGGTGTCCAGGTCCTGTGCACATAATGATCTCAATTCAGATGAGTAGTTACTTTGGGCTTCCTACACCTACTACTGCAAAGCAGGCAACCGCGATGCTCTAATCCTCCTTTGCTTTTTCTCCAGCTATTGTACTGCCTTAGCTTTATCAGGCCCGAGGAGGACCTGGGATTTCATTGTAGGATGAAAAACAGCAGCTAAAGATTGAGGAGGGAAAAGCTTGGCAGAAAATTCTGAAACTTGAGCAGATTCCCTATTTGTAATGAGTGGAAGTGACAAAGGGAAACCTGAAAAATATCTATTTCAAAGTAGATAGACATAAATGTAAAGGAGATAAATAGCAAAATATTTATACTTTCTCAGTTCCAGGTGAGCTCTGTTACAAAAATTATTTTCTGTTTTGGAAAGTCAGTGGTAGTACTGAGAATTTATCGGCCTGTTAAGAGAAAATATATCATTAGCAAAAACCACAAGACACTTGCAACATCCATTGTTCCTGAAAAACTAAGGTTAAATGATTTGGAGAATAAGTTATACGGCTGAATGAGCCCCATGGTTTTCTACTTATTAATTCTGATGATATTACATTGGGTGTTCATTTGGCAACGCTATAGATAGGGAGTTGGGTTGAGTTTTGCCTTCCTTCTTCCTCTAGAGGATAGATTTATTGCTAGTAAGTATCACTTAAGGAGGTGGATAATATCTTTCGATTCAATACTCATTCAGCAACACAACTGCTCATTATTAACTCAGCGAGGCAGTGTTTTCAGAAGTTACTAGCAATTTTATATACCTCAACTTCTGGCTACCCAATTTGAGAGGCCATAAAAAGGCCTGAGTGGTTTGTTCCCCACCTTCTGATGATCAGCCTTCTAGAAACCTTAGTGGATGTAGAAAACTTTAGTGTATGTAGAATTCAAGAGAATCCATCTCCTTCAGTGCTGCAAAGGGGATAAGAGGCAGCTCTTAAATGTATTGATGACTATTCCATGCTCTGAAATAATATAGAAGGACACTTGAGTCTCCAACTTTACAACAACTTTCATGAAATATTTACTGCTTTTCTGATGATTTATTCCTCTCTGAATAATGCAATCTAAAAGAATGGTTTCGTTAATTATTTACTTTGTGCTGCTATTTCTCTCCAAGTGCTTTCCAGCAGTAGTTGTTTCTGCTTATTACCAGGAGAGACTTTAGAAGGCAGATCTTGTCAAGAAAGCAGAATGATAACCTGTCTCATTTGTATCTGTGTGCGTTTATAATGTGTGCTGGGTAGAAATACTAACGGGCTGAAACAAGAACAGAGGGACTTAAAATCACTCTGGAGACCCATGGTCTGAAACAAGCATAAACCCTGGGCCGTGCTGGGGCCTGTGAGTGTGCCTCTTGGAGCTCCTCGTGTCTATGTTGGTAGGATGAGAAGCTGAAAAGGGCAGTTCAGAGAGGTTTTTGAAGCAGCAGCAGTGTGGGGTGAAGAACATTAAAGAACCTGAGTGAGATGCCTAAGGGTGATGATCCAGCATCACTGCAGGACTCTAAACAGGTTGCAAGGTGGTTGCGGGTAAGCTTTTGCTCCTGTAATCTTGTTTTAATAGGTTGTAAGTCTGACAGCCAGCAGTGAACTTGGCAGCAGTGGCAAAGGAGGGAGGGAGGCTGCCAGGGCTTTCTAAGGATGCATGAAAAGAAGGCCCGTGAGTCACTAGGTCCCATGGGTTCTGCTGTCAGCGATCTCCCTGGCTGCCTGAAACCCACTCAAGTAAACATAAGAAAAGGAGAGCTGCCAGTGCTGACCTCCTGTCAAGGGCTCTGCTTGCTGACTCTGCTGGCCGCAGTCGGAGCGTGAGGCAGGAGCGCGGTGCAGCCCTCGTGCCGAAGCTGACAGGTTCCCTCTGCAGCAGCTGGAGCCTTGGGCTGCTCCTGTGCTGCGGCGGGGGAGCAGCATCTCCAGCTTCACGAGAGGGAGAAGAGCAGGCTGACGCTTGCGTTTCCCTCTTGACTGCTCTTTCAAAAGCAATGCTCCTAAAGGGGAAGAATGATTCCTAGATCCTAACTATTTATCTAGCAAAGGTCAAAGAGTATTCAAGGTGCAGTTTCTTAAAAGTGGCATGACTTAGCTTCTCAGATAGTGTTACCTGGGATAGTCAGGTGTTAGGTGACCAGTGGTAAACTACACTAACAAACAACCTGGAAATGTTATTTAAAGAGAGAAATCCCAGGAAAAAGACCCTTGTAAATATTCCATAATGGGTGCTACTGAAGACATAAGTGAGGTGCTTTGTGGATTTCTTTTTAATACTGGGAACAGTAAAACCTAGTTTATAATTGTATCAATGCTGTTTAAAGTGGTTTTTAATTAAGCTTTTTGATACATGCCACCTTAATATGACAGAAGGCAAGCAGGTGGGGCTTTCTTGACTTAGCACATCCTTTAGCTTTCTCAGGGACTGTAATTCAGTCCTACACAACTTCAGATTGTTCACTGCAGTGTATTATACTAGGAAATAGTAGGTTTCCCATCCTCTCTTTTGGTAGGGGGAGAGACAATAAAGTCCTTGTGCAATGGAAGACTTCTCCTGGGTTGCAGAGGTGCGCTGTGCAGGCTAGAATCCAGCTCTGGGCATCCTCTGAGAAGACCAAACCATATTCTTCTCTCAGATGCAGTGGTAAAAATCAGGAATAATCTTGTCAATTGATTTGTACTGGCTTGGGAAAAGAACAAGGGCCAGCCAGTGAAGCTGGTTAAGCAGTTTAGCTACTGAGATGGCTCTTATTCACTTACTGACCAGGTCTCTAACTGCTGATGCTCAGAGGTGTAGTAACATGTCTTAGGACAAGATAGACTCTGCTTTGTGAGGTACAGCTACTCCAAGAATAAAAATTATGCAGTGGTTTGTAGGAAATAAGGTGTAAGAATATCTAGCCCCTGTTAGTCGTGTGGGACCTGGACCACTGTACGTGCTTGTTGACTTATAGTCCCATGGTCAGTATAATCCTACTGACTTTCATCACAGCAGATCATGTGTTAGCTTGTGACTGAGAGGAGTGCTGTTGGTTAATTTTATGCTTTATAATAAAGCAGGAACAAAAAAATTCCTGTAAGTTTTTGAAGCTTTGCTAAGCATGAGTGACTTGTTAGGGTCTGAACTGTGCTGTGGGCCTTGAGAAACTTTCAGCCACGTAGCCCTTTTGGATGTCACTGGAGCGTTGTGGGGCAGAAGCCTTCCCAGAGAGCAGCTTGGAGACACTCTCAGTGGGCATATTGCCCATCTGGGGGCTTCAGATGCATTCCTAGGGATTTCTGTGCTAAGCCAGTTGCCCCTGGCTTAATCATATCAGAGACATACCACATATCTGCGAATCTCACATTAGACTCATTTAAACAAACAAAAGTATAGGACACTGATGCATAGGAAAAACACAGCAATTTTTTCAAAGGCTTTTGGCATGAGTTGGAGTGCTGCTTTATTCTTTCGAAGAGAACCCAGACTTGTTCCTTGAGGTGTCTTGTGAGTTCTTCATACAAGGCTCTTGTGAAATTCCTTCATGTGTTTAGAAATACGCAGCCTTTCAAATACTGTAATTTTACAGGACCCTTTCAGCCCCAACACCTCCATGTGATGAAAAAAGCTGACAATAGACTGACCTTTATCTTGGGGGGTCCTTATATTCTACAGCCTATATTCTTAAATAGGTTGCAAGACAGAGAAAAACCAAGTGTTCTCAGACATCACTGATCATTGTTCCCATCAGTGCCCACCCATGTCAAACACTCTTGTAAACAGGGAATCAATGCAGGCAAACAACTTTCCTGTACCTGCTTGTTGCTTATATGCAGATCCCCTCTTCTGTGCAGCCATCCATCAAAAACTGAGTTGGCAGTGATAAATGGTGTGGTATTGAAAGAGCTGTTGCAGGTGTAATCTGCAGGAGCACATCTTTGAATTTACCCATACACCTTACAGAGCAGATCATGAACGTCGTTAGCAGAACCGCTTCCTAATAAGTACAAGCCTGTCCTATTGCAGTGTTAACTACTGCAAGTCGTAGAACTCAGTATAGCATTGTAGCAGTGCATAAAAATCTTCTTTTAAGAAGAAACTAAGCAAGAACGTGAATGTGATTCAAGGGTGTATGAAGTCCCAGGAGGAGAAAATGAAACACGTTGAACCATGATTTTAATTTATCTGGATCTTCTAAGACCATTTCCATTACTTCTTAATTTCCTTTGCTGTTTGTTTGATATTGTTTCCTTATCTGGAGTTCTCTCAATTATTAAAACCCAATTACTGTTTGTTTGGTTTTTAAAATTAATTATTTAAAATTCAGAATGAAACATAAGATATCAAATAGCTGTGTCCATCACAGTTTTTTTTGGTACCTTATTAAAGTTCCCATTAGCTTCTCATACAACCGCTAGCTGCCTCATTTTCTTCAGAGGAATTAATTTCAAGTTGTGTGCATTTATATACAAGAGGGAGAAAATCTATTTGTACAGTTCTGTGTGCTGTGAGAACCATTAGAGTTGTCCTTTGGTTGAGGGAACTTTGGCGAGATTGTAGTCTGGGTGGTTGCTCAGGTTACTGTGACTTTCAGAAATGGACCCGATTTGCATGAGAATATTTAATTTGCAGTGCTGTATCATTATACTTGCCTGTACCTGAGAAGATTTAAAACTTCACTAGAACTCTTTTCTTTTGTGTCTTCATGAATAATTTTATTTTAAGAGTTAATGTGGGCATACTGTTATCCCCTGGCTCAAGATCTGTGGTATATGTTGGTTTTTTGGGGTGGGGGTGTGTTGGTGGTGCTTGGATTTTTTTGCCTTGGAGCTCTTTGAGAAATAGTATTACACTTTTCTTCCCAAGGCATTCAGAATTTAGGCTTGTGTATCCTTACTATCATCTCTCCCGTTTAATGGTGGACCAAATTCAAAGGGTGTTCTGGTTTCCAGTGCTCCTGTAACGCTTGCCTGGTGGGCTGCCCTTACACCACGCAGTGCATAGTGGGGTTCCTTGTGTCTCCAGAGGGATGCTGGGTTCTGCTCTTAAAAACCGAAGTTTCTTTTAAAAACTAAACCAGAGTGTGAATCTTCCTTAGGAAAGTAGTCTCACATCTGGCAGGAGAGTGAGGTTGGATGCCAGCTGTGGAAGTAGGGATGCTACTGCAGGACTCTGACACATGCAGGACTGAGCTTGAGCACATACGTACATGTCCTGCTTCTGGTTGGGGAGCACTGCCTGTGGAGCAAGTTCCTAGGTCTGGAGGCAGGGCTGGAACGTGTCCTCTGACACGCTCAAGGTTTCTTAGTGTTGTGCTGGTCCTGAATTTGTCTGCCTCAAGTGAGAGGTACCCAGGCTGCACAGGCTGTGGTAAGGAAAGAGGTAGGGGGGAAGGCCAGTGTTGGGGTGGACATTGGAAATGAGGGGCCTGTGGAATGAGGCTTGTTGGACCCACTTCTCTATGTCAGGGACTTGAAGGAAAAAGTTACCTTTGTTGTGGGAATGGCCGTTTGCACAAGAGCTGCTGCTGTCCCACTTATCTCCCAGCAGCAGCCAGCATGGCTTCCAAAAGTGGTGGTACAGGTAACCTAAATGGTGGGACTGCAGCAGGAAACTGCCAGCCTTTCCCTGCTGTGTCGGCAGGATACCCTCATGTGAGCCCACCGATGGTGATCACTTATGGTTCTGCAACACAAACCCATTGGGTGGATTCTGCACAAATATAACACAGGACAGTAATGGGACAGGCTGAGATTTAGCTGAAGGTCAGGCATGGCCTTTGGTCCTGAAAACTAAAGAATTTCAAATTGAAGGGTGAGTTTGATAGGCCTGAGAAATGTATTTTTTTTTTTTTTAAACTTGCAAGTTAAAAGAAAAAAAAGACTAAAAAGACCACAGCTGATATGGAGCTACTGAAAGACAAAAGTACAAACTGTTTTCAGTCTCTGTTGAGAGGAGCAACAAGACATCCCTGGCAGGACTGTTGTGGACTTTAGTGTGGCTTGTCTCTCAGCCTGGTACTTGTTGCCATGATGAGTCCCTTGCTGCCAAGGATGGCCATCTCACGATGGGGATGTATAAATCCAATTACTGGATTACACAAAGGTCTCTTCCTCTTATGGCACAATTCAGACTCTGTTGTGCCTTTGCCCTGAAATATTTCTGTACCTGAGGTTATGGTGTTTCTTTTGTCACCCGTGTCTTCCCTTACGTTTGTGATCTGCTGTTGTCTAGTTGCAGCAAAGAATGCAAGAGTTGGTCGGTGCTTGGCCCAGTTTAGTTTGGCTTTGCAGTATTTACACAAACTGTTATCTGAACAAGTGCTGGTCCTTTCTTGTTTGCTCCATTATCTCTGTGGGCAGAGGAAGTTCCGGGGAGTTCCTGTGCTATAGTAACTGACCAGTTTATTCTTTGTACTTTACAAGCTACGGGAGACCTTGAGAGCATAAAAATAGCTTATTGGAGAAGAATCAAAGAGTCAGTGGGATGACACTTTCAAATCAGTTTATTCTTTGTACTTTACAAGCTATGGGAGACCTTGAGAGCAGAAAAATAGTTGTCTTATTGGAGCAGAATCAAAGAGTCAGTGGGATGACACTTTCAAAAACATGTTGGCACCTAATTACCGCTGGAATTTGAAGTGGATGGCACTTGCACGTTTGTGTGCTTCCGAGAACTTAACCATTGTACTGGATTTTCAAAAAACATTTATCTGCATTCGTAGGTTCTTCTGCTCTGCCATTACCAAAGTGACTGCTTTGAGGATCATACCATGGATCTCTGAAAACTTAAGAACCTCAGAAAACCTAAAGCTTGCTTTTCTGGATTGTGGTCTAGGATCCTGTCTGTAAGAATGTACTTTCTTAGTATTTTCCTTAATTAAGTCTGCAATAGCTTTTGATTTGTTTGGCTGATTTCTTAAGGTTGCCTAATTCTTCAGCTCAAAAAGTGTCATTTTCCTTGATGCCACCATGCTGGTATAGTATTAGCAGAACAGAACACGTTGGTAGTCGGCTGTTGCATTCATTACCAATTCACTTCAGTTGGTTTCCCATTGCTAAAACTTTCCTTTTGTAATGTGTTACGTTAGCTTTTCTTACAAGCTAAAGCTTGTATTGATGCAAGTAGGCTGGAGTCAAAACTGATGGTCTGCGAGAGCTCACAAACTTACGGGCAGCTGTCTGGGAAACGTATAAAAATGTGGCTTGTTCGGTGATTGACCTTAAACATTTATTGTCTTGCTTTGTTTTTTTAATTACTCAAATTAAATTTCTTAACCTAGACATGAAGGCAAAGCTAAGAGAAATCATATTGGCTTGAGGGGACCGCTGACAGTATGGATTGCTTTAAAATTGCTTTTCATTCAAGTGTTATTAAGGGCAAAACATAGCATAAAGAACTTGAAATTAAGGACATTTAACAGCAGGAACATCACAGAGAGTCAGGGGGGAAAAGGCATTTATAATATAAATGATGATGGGCAGGGTACTTTGCACATAGGCAATGCCACTAATTAACAACTGTGAGGTGGCCCAGGACAGGGACTGAGCTCAGAGGAAGACAAAAGTCCAGATGGCAGGCTGTGATCCAGAAGCGCAGGGCATCAGACTGCGTTACAAGGTGACTGCAAGGTGAGAACAGAGACTTTGTTGTTGTTGGAGCAAACGCTCCAACTTCATTAGGGTGGTAGTGATCGGCTGCACAGATACAGGGTAGATCTAGCTTTATTGCTAAGTATACATTCTGTTTTGCTCCCAAGGTTTTGAGACATGAATGTTCCCTGGGAGGTATTTAAATGCTTGGAAAAGAAAAGTGAAAGCTGTTCTATGCAAGCAAACGTGAACACAAATATTTTATTTACCTAGTGTGCTAGGCATTTAGCTGAATGGTTTATAGCCTAGGGGTGATTTTGTTAATCCCTATGTGGATTTATAAATAAATGTGTAGCCCCACTGCACGGTGGCAGCCCAGGAGGCCGGAGAGAGCATTAGTGGACAGAGGGTGGTGCAGAGGCCAAGGAGCCACCTCCCCATGGGCATGGGGCCTGTGTCTTCTGGGGCAGCATGCAGCATCTGGAAAAAGGAAATGGACTGTTTGCTGTTCTTTGCTTCACCTTTACAAAGCTTTTTCATCTTATAGCATGTATCTTGTATGCCCTGTTCATCTCTCTGGGCCTAATGTATCTCAGTCCTTTGCTATCAAGCACTGCATTTCTGAAGTAATCCCACATGTTTTGGCAGCGCCACCATTTTGAGAAGTATCTGACATTACATGGAAAACATGCAGAATGAAGCCATAGGTTGGGGCATAACTAGGATGACACATAATGTACCAATACTCAGTGAAATGTTGAGGTCTTATAAGTCTAATTATTCATGACGTGTATCAATTTTTGACATGAGGTCAAGAACTTTTGAGAAAAGGTGAAACATTACTGACTCTTGTGTGTGGGGGTCAAGTCTAAATATCCAAATATGACTTCACACAGTCTGTGACTTGGATGCAAAATATGAATGTGTAGCAACCTTACAAATAACCAGGAAGAAAGACTACAGAATATACCTTGTTGCTAATACCACTTGACACGGCTTACAGGTAGAGGTTTCAGCCCTGAGGCTGGCTGTAGAATGGTATCTGCTAATGGCTGATGCTGATTTGTCCTATCCAAAACTAAATTGTCGTCTCCAAATATGAAATGAGTCTTGTCAGGCCATATTAAATTTCAGATTAAAATTCTGGATGTCAGTTCATCCTTTGTGATTCTATAATAAGATATGGCTTCCAGACTTGAGTCTAGAGATTATTTTTTTCTGGTTTAGGGTCTATATTCACCACGCAGCTTCACTGTATTAAGGGGAGAAACTTGCACTGCAAATTCAGGCCTGGGCTGCTAGATGGGGACAAACTTTAACTGTTACCAGTATATGTATTACATAAGAATAAGTTGTAGTTTACAGTATGAGACAACTGTTGTTGCCTATGATTAGAAGAATGCTTGTGAACAGTTTTTCATTCTTGTCATATATATTTGTTCCTTGAAACTAGCTCACAATACTTAAAATGTTGAGCTGAATGTTTACTGTGTGAAAACATTTGTGGTATTGAATCTCAGTTAGTGTTCTTAGTAAGCAAACCCAAAGATGCCGCAAAGAACGACTGCAGGGAATTGATTAAAAATTCACTGAGTATGAAGGTATAATATCTTTGTACTTTAGTCCAGATAAACTACAATGCCCAGCTGAGTTATGGACTGAAAATTCTGCCACTCACTGAAAACAATTTTGTATCTTTGTGGAAAGCAGGAAGTGGGATAACAGCACTGAACACCCCACTTTTCCTGTCTCATTTTTCCCTTTGTGTAAGGCAAGAAAAGGGTTGTGGGACACATTATGGCAGGCAGTAAAAAGAGCACAAAGTAAGGTGCCAAAAACTTTAGCATGATGTTCTAGTGATGGTGAAAAATGCCCTTCTACGCAATTTTGGAATAAATTGACATGAATCGTGCGCTTTCTATTTCAATATACCTTCTTGCCGTAGTAATTCACTGCATTTTATTGTATGAGGCAACTGTCAGCTTTTCTATTTTGTGTGTGAAGACAGGAATGCAGTAGTCTGTCAGAGATGACAACACTAAATAACTCTAAACTAAAAATTTCTGCAAAACTTACAAAGCTCTGAGTTTAGAATTTAAGGTAGAGTGCAGTAAAAAGCCTCAATATTAGAGGTTATCAAGGCAGATCTCAAACTGCCTGTGAAACACAAACTCTAGCTTTTTCTCAGGACTGTCCTGGCAGATTTTAGTCTTAAAAGTTCAAGTTGAGTTTAAAAGGGCAACTTTTTTTTATTGGTTAAAAACTGTTTTGTAATGGAAATAAATGCAGCAATATGTGATGTGTGGTGCTACAAATTTAGGAATTATATAGACTGCTTAAAGGGTTCCTCTGTTTATATAATTTGCTCTTTCTTCTGTTTTGTGGACTCATTCTCTTTATAATCTTTGGGCATGCATCTGGTTTTACTTACATTGATGTAAATTGGGAATAATACACTAATGTCAACGGAAAACTGATGTAAAGCCTCTCAGAGATGTGAATTAGTTTTGCATTTAATTCCAGCTTCCCTTGAATCTTTATAATAGGTATGTAAAGCTTTGTTTCACAGGAGTTGTGTTTACATGTATATTCTATATGAATTGCTTTCAGATAGAACGGGAATATTTTAGAATCATTTTTCATCAGTTATGTAGTGATAAAATACATCTTTCCTGGTCCGATCCCCCACTGTTTTGTAACTTCTTGTTTAGGGTTTGTCTACTCTTGCGGAGTTGCTGCCATGACTGCGCAGTGGGGCGTACCCAAGTTAACTTGAAATTAGCTGGCTTGGCAAGAGTGCAGTAGCATGGGGTAGCTGCCATTTCCTAAGATGAATTTCCTAAGCCTCCATGGGATATGTATTTCAGCCTTGCGCTGAGCTTGTTGCTGTAGTTAGCTCGGTCTAACCTAAGTTCAAGGTGTGTTGATTCTGTTGCAGAGATGTCCTTGGCATCACGTTGATGCAAATATACAACTTACATGCTAGTCTTGCTGTCTCTGAGTCTGACCTGCTGCTTCTGAGGGCTGATGTAACTCCTACTGAGGGACGCAACAAGGCAAAAAGCTGGCAGGGAAACATAAGTATTTCTATGTTAAGGTTAGGGTAGTTGTACGTTAGACACTTTTACCCCTTCTGGCTTGTAGGTGTAAGGGATGATGTAGACAGAGGAATATAGAGCTACTGAGATGAGAAGGCAAGGAGAACTAATAGTGGGCCTTCTCCATGTGCTCTCTGGGCATGGTGAATTCATTTGAGATAGTTCAAGGCTAGGAGTGACTTTTAACTTTGCGCTCTCCTTGGCGGTGCAAGTCGTTGGAGGGAGGTTCTGAAAGGGCTGTGGGAGAAGTGAGAGTGCAGGCTTGGGGTGTGGGAATAGATAGACCTTTCTGGTGATGAGAGTAGCCTTTTGGTAGCTCCTCCTAATAGTGATATGGGAGCAAGAGGAGAGATAAATACCAATTCTGTCTTTCTTCCTGCTAGAAGATATTGTGAATTATTGCTTTATCTCTGCTGAATAACTCTACCGCTTACAACTGAGTTGGAAATTTTAAATTTATAGCACTCCTGAAATGAAGGAGCATGTTGGTGACTGTGCAAAACACTGATTTCTACAGGTATGTTTGTTCCTTGTGGGTGATAGATGAGCCTCTTAAGTGAAATGCACTGATGCAAATAACAAAGCAGAGTGACCTTTGGCTGTCTGCCTACCCAAAGGATGCAAGGCATGCAGTATATACTGCTAAATATCTGTGTAGTTATATTGTTGCTGGTTCATTATAAGTAGGTCTTTATCTTCTCTTCTAAAATCAATGGTTCCCTTTGAGATTTAAATTTTCCATGCAATTCCTTGCCTATGATAACAAAGGATGTCTGATTTAGCAGTGACATTTGCTAGTGAGATCTCCACCATCAGGTGATTCACAGTGTCTGTAATTAGTCTTTACTTTGTTCCCGGGGAGTACTTTTCAATTTAGTTTGCCTCATACTGGGTTTGGCCTGACTTCTTATTGAAAACTAAAATGTTTTGCCCTTAGATTCATCAGAGGCTTTTAAAACCTGAATAGCAAGAAAAACTCATTAAGGTCAAAGGCAAGAATCATATGTTTGAGAAAATGGGAGCATTGGAATCCTTCATTCTTCAACTCATGCCAACAGCTTTTTACTTCACCCTCAACAGGATTGCTGTCCCACTGCTGTTTGTCTCTTAAATCAGTCATCTGTGGAGCAAGAGAGGGAGATGTCTGTATATAACCTTGAAGGTGTCATTGCAACCACAGAAGTACGAGGAAAGGTATTTCCATGAGGGGTAGCAGAGCTGGTGGTATAACTGGTACTGGGCCTTCATCTGAAACGTCACATATGCCCCACATGTGTTAATGAAAGGCACTCCAACATAAGCAATGAGGGTCAAAAATACAGCATTGATATGGAGGGTGGGCAGTTTACTAAAGGGGGTTGTAACTGCATGGATGGCAGGGCACTGACTGAATGTGCCAACAAGCCCCAAGTCGAGTTTCAGAGTACACAAGTACTCACTCAGGGTACATCTAGATTAGCAATTTAGTTTGGACAAAGAATGTGCTTTTAAATTGAACCTCCTGGGTTTTCCCTCTTACCAATTTAGGTTCTAAAAGTGGAACAGTGTTGGGCTGTGGGAACCGGTGATAAAACTAAACTGCTAGACGTGCTGCAGGAGTACACCTAAATAAGCTCCAGCTGCTGATGGACTTTCATCCTGTGGGTGACAGACTACAGCAATTTTGAAATACTGCTTCTCCTCTCTCCTTGAAGTGTATACCTAGTGTTAAAGTGTGCTTCTTGGCACCAAGTGTTTTTTGTTCTACGGGTGCACTCCTGTTGCACCATGCTAGGCTGCTGCTGCAGATATAACTGTAAAGGCATTAGCAATGGGTTTCCTCTTGTCTGACTTTAGCTTCTTAAAAGTAGCTCTGCCAGTCAGGAGCAGAGATATAGAAGACATGAATCACCCTCTGCTTTAAGTGGGTGCTCAAGATAAGCTGAATAACCCTTAGGGGTCTTTTTTTCTGTCTGTAAAGGAAGCCTAACTTTTAGGCATCTGCTTGCATCTAACTGTTAGAGTTAAATGAAAAGAATCTCATTCAAAATGGGAAGGATATATTCTATAAGACTCAAAATTATAGGAGAATAATGCAAAACAGACCATAAGATGATGACTCAGAAGCTCTTATTCTCAGGGCAATTATTTCAGAAGAATGGAGTATAATACTAGCTAGCAAGTGTCTTTACACGGTGGTATTAAACAGAGATGCTAAAAGACGACACCATACACTTGGCTGTGGAAAATAATGATAAACACCCCAATAATTTTTACGTAGGTGATATGTGATTCAGCAGCTAATCAGGAAGTTATGATTATGAGAGAGTTTTTCTTCAAATCCTAAATGATTTGCATGCTTTGCAGGAGGGGAAAAAACCCCAGTAGTTAGATATTGTTCATTTGGAAGCATACATGAGATAATGAAGCTCTTCACTAGAAAACGGATACGCCACTTGATGTTTGCCTTTCAGTGTCAGTTGGCAAACACAGGTGAGTACAGTATGGTGTACCTGTACCATGGGTGCCTGTGTAGCATCTCATCGTAAAATAGAGAGAAAGAATAACTTCACAAAGTGCACCTCAAAGATTCTGAACTACTGTTTTTCGAGCCGATTTCTTGATTCAGTGTTTGATTTAGGTTATTTGCCTAGATGTTCTAAAAGTGCATTTAGTCTGATCTAATAAGCTCTGAATGGTTTTGGTAAGTAGGACCGTTAAGGGACTCTAGGTCACTTACACTGTTCTGAGATTAGACTTTTATTTGCAAGCTAGCCAAGGAAAACCATATTTGATAATGCATTATTTTTAAAATTTTCAATAAATCTTTCTTATTTGAAAATAACATGCTCAGTGTTATCATTTTGGGTGCTGTAACATTAATGCTAGAAAAACTGAAAATAGGATCTTTAGCATGGTGTTTGCAGAGCTTTTAAAATTGGATTCTTAAGATTTTTTTTTTCCCCCCAACATATTTAGCTTGGTTTCATTCTGTTATACTAGCAAAGATCAGCTCTTTGATTTTCAGCCATATTAACGGGGAATTCAACCTCAATTATGCTGAATTTTATTTCTTTCAGAATTTTATCAAATAGCATCATATTCTATGACTGTTTTTTTCCTAGTCAGCGGCTTTTAAATCAGCACCACTTAAAAAAAGTCAGTTTCAATTTTTCTTGTAGGTAACAAGTTTCTTACAATGCACCAATTCTTTTATGACAGGCCTTCAGGTTATCTCTTATATTCTAATGATAACTTGAAGACTCATTCCGGTTTCCAGTGCAAATTGAGCAAATACAAAGAAAGACCTTGCAATTTTCCTTTGCGCTGTCTGGAAATCCACTGAGAAAAACTTTTTTTTTTTGGATTCCTTCATCACTACCTGGGGCAACAAAAATGTTTTTTCTACTGCACTTTCAGCTACTTATGAATATTACTGCTTGAAAAATAAACAACTCTGTTGGGACAGTAGATTTACAGCCATTTTCTCTTTTTACTCACTGAACAAGAAAAATGTAAGTAGGAGTAAAATTCACCAGATGTGGTCCTTGCTCTGTTGTACTTGACATGGAACACTAAGACTTAGTTAGCTGCTTCCTCTAATTGTGTTAGTGATATGTTTACTAACTGACATGAACCAGGATCAACTAATTTTTGTTTTATTATAGCCCATTTGCCTTTTTCCACCTCTCTTTAGGCTAGCTAAACCACCAAGCCTGTTAAATTGCTGGCCTTTTTCCAGAGTACCAGTAAATCTTCTACCCGCTCCAAACTGATCTGACTGGTTTGGGTCACTGTAAATCTTATGTGACAGCCGCTAGTTTAGCAGGCACTGGTTTTGTACTGGTATCTATTTGTGCAGTTTAGCTCTGGTAACCCCACTGAGTCAATATAGAAAATGTAAACCTTTTCAGGCAAACATTAAAGTTAATCTAAATGTGCAGGCTTTGTTTAAAAATTGTTCACAATTTGCCAAATATATTTTCCCAGGAAAGAAAATAGTATTAAGCTTACATCTATATTAGAAAATAATGTGGCACAATAGAAGCAGAACTTAAAAAGCAGACTAATTGATGATGAGGAATTGGCATCTGCACTATTTGTTTCAGCAGGTTTTACTTTGTCCTGGCCTGATACATGGACTGGATGCCCCTGAGTTACTGGAAGGCATCTGGTGTGGTCCTGGAGAAATATTTCAGTTTTCTTTTTTTCCAAAAGACTTCCTGCTTATTGTTTCTGAAACCTCTGCCTGATGTGAAGTAAAGAACAGTAAACAAGGATACTTGGAAGATCTACTTCAAAAACACTTTTGAACTAAGCTAGATGCATCCTATGACTTGGAAGGCTGTGGGAGGAAGAGTCTAGCTTCATCCAGTCACTGCAAATGAAAGCATTAGGATGTCAATGCCAAGAGGAAATATTTTTTTTTCTCCTCTGGATTCCACCTTCAAGAAAACTGTATTAGGAAATGTGCCAGAGTGTTTGGGGGTGAATCTTTTTTTGGTTTCTCCTATTGAATTTTCTGCTCTGTGTAGACAGTTATTTACTGAAGAATGGCATGGTGATGTTCTTTGCTATTATGTGAGCGTCCCAACCATCGAGAAACTGTCATTCTCACTACTTGCTCTCAGTGACTCTCATATGAAGTATACAAGATAAAACAAGCGCAATAGCAGTTGGATAGACCTATATGTGAATCCTGTTGTCTTTCAAGTGTTCATCTGACACAAACAGAATGAGGCGTTTTCTTTAGGGTTTGCTGTTGGAAGCTGCTTGATGATGTGTGATACTATAGAAAAATAAAGAGCAACTCTACTCTCAGTAGGGTTCCTACCTATGAGGTAGGCTGTGGACCCAAGTCCTTCCTGTAAGAGAAGGTGTTGCACATGCTTCTAAGATCTCACAGAGGAAATAAAATGACAAGAATGACAGACAGGAATAGTCCGTGTAGGTTATATGAACGTATACGTGGCACTGTCCTCATAAATTTTTGTCTTCTGCTCCCTAGAAATTATTTTCTAATAATAAGGACCCTGGTTAACTGACTCTCTCGGAGAGTAACAATTAATACTTTGCTATTGCAGGAGGGAATACTTCTGTGGTCAGCTTCTTAGGATAAGGTGATTTGGACTGGCTTTGTTAATGCATGGCAATGTCGCAGTAATTTCAGGTTACTGTCGAGTGCTGGATGGTATCTGGAAACAGAACAAAAGGTGGAAAAAAAAAAGAACGTGAAGAAAAAGAAGTCGTCTCACTTGAGGGAGCTCACATTTGTATCTGGTTTTATGGAGCTGTGAAATTATACTTACTTACTGAATGTGATTTTGGCTGTGACTATTAACTACTGCTGTTATTGCAAAAGTTTGGTTTAATGCCTTATGGAAACTGGCACTGGACTTTTCGAAGTGAAGTGCTCTTTTGTTCTAGGCTATAGAAATGCCTCTTATAAAAACAGAACAAGAAGGGCCAGAAAAAAGGAAATGAATGAGGCTTTAGTAATGCTGGAAGTGGTTGGTATGAGAAGAGAAAACTTGGATTCCAGGAAGCAGCTCCTGCAACGAACAGGTTGTCTCATTTAAAGAACAGCAGATGCATCATGGAGAACTTTCCAAGCTGTTATGTTTTTGCCCACTTCTTGCCATTAATTTTGTTGTCTTTTCTTGTCCTATTACCAGGCCTATTTGCATGAGAGCAAAGGATATTGTTTAGGTTTCAGTTAAGTTTTTATTTTCCTCAAGAAACGGTATTACTCTGAGTAATGGTAATTTTTCTCTGTAGCAGGTGTCAGGGTACCTGATAGGGGCAAGAGTGATAAGAAAAATATTCTGACTCGGGAGTTAAGCAGCCTGTGATGACTTGCTGCTAGTTTTGTAAACTCAAGATCCCACTTTTGGCCAGTCCTGCTGGGTACAGAAGTAGTCAGTCAAGCTGCCGATGAAAACCCCCACCGTCTCCTTCTGGTAAGTGCAGTGAGATTAAGAAAAAAATGCCTGAAGTAGATTCTGTATATATGTGAATATCATGGACTGCTGGATTGAAATGCCAGGTGGTTTTGGGGAAAGAAGAGAAAGAAGACTGGACTCTGGTGTAAATCAGGAAATAAGTTTCCATAAATAAAAATATCAATTTTTTTCTAGAGAGATGCAAGTGCCTGGGTTTCATTCTGACCTCCAGAGGAAGAAATGAAGAACTGAAAGAGGAGGCAAGGGTTTCAACTACCTCCCAGTTATGGAGGTGGGGGGGATGTCAGTGTGATGGGAGGTAGTGCTTGAAAGGAGTTTTATATCCCTCCTCCCAAAGGCCTGGATTCAATGCTGTTTGATGTCCACAGCTTCTAGTGAATTATATGGGCTTGAATCCTATTTTTTTTTGAATAGGCTGTAACTATATCTGAGTGTGCATCTACACAAGTGAGTCTTCTGCCAGCCCTGCTTGCCATGCCTTGGTGAGCGTCCTCAACTGGTTGCAGGCTGAACTGTCTTTACTGTCACTAATAAAAGCTATCATCAGGGCCCGGGAGCCTCTCCCTACCCTGCCCATGGCCCAGGACCCCATCTCAGCTCCTGCCCCAGTAACTCCACAGCAGAGCAGGTCTCCAGCTCCCCCACCGCTCTGTTGTGCCTGGCCATGGGCTTGCTGAGCCAGGACCACCCTTGGGCCCATGTCCTGGCCTGGCCCCAGGGAGGTGCCTGGGGCTGCCCTGTTGCCCCATGGCTGCCCTGCCCCTAGCTGGGGCAGTGAAGATGGCTCCTGGCTCCAGCACAGTGGCCCTGAGGAGCCATGAGCCTCCATGATGCCATGGCAGCTCTTCAGAGAGAGAGGAACAGGCCTTGGTGGTGTCTGGAGACTGGTGGTTGGTAGGTGGTCCTCAGTGCTGTTAGCTGCCTTCACCAATGTGGTGAAGAAATATAACTAGTAATTAATTTACTACTTTACTCCTCTTTTGGTTTGTATGTTTCCTTTTCAGTGTCCAGGCATCTCCAGATTAATGCCTCTTTTCTTTTTGGATTGGTTTCCTGTTTTGCTATCTTTTC
Organism: Egretta garzetta; assembly: GCF_000687185.1. Lineage (NCBI taxonomy): Eukaryota > Metazoa > Chordata > Aves > Pelecaniformes > Ardeidae > Egretta > Egretta garzetta. The sequence goes on from NW_009258284.1 coordinate 2,127,452, forward strand.
ATTGCCTGGTATTCAAGTATTCACTCCTATTCTTAGTTTCTGTAAGCTTTTTCTTCCTCTCCTAGGAAAGCCACAGAGCACCCCTTTCTGTCCTCCCCCTCTTTCTTTTTTTAACCTTCTATTTTGTGAAGTTCACTTGAATGGGACATTTTCTTAAAAGCACAAATTTTGCTGTG
>NW_009258284.1:2127664-2129377 GCF_000687185.1 Egretta garzetta
CAATAGTTAAGTGGTCCGGAGAACTAAACCACTTTTGATGTCTGCTCATTGTCAGTTCTTATTTGGTGCAGAGTTTATTCAGAGGAATTTAGATGGGGAAAAATCCAGTGGACAAATGGATCACAACTTTGTTTGAAGGAAAAGATGGATTAATATAAAAGGGAATGTTTGCCAAAAGTTGCCCTTGAGGTGACGGTGGATTTAACATTGTGTGTATTGTGATTTTGCTGTGCTGACTGTGTTTGTGATAGCATGTGGACAGCTTGGCCAGGGAGAGGCACTTCTCATCCAGCACAAAGTAGCTGTGAAAGCTGGAAGTGGTGGTTTATACTGCATACTGGTAAATGGCCCTCGCTAGGATGCTAGCCATGGGCAAGTCCACTGCCAGGGTGCCATTTTTACACATGCCAGTATTTGTATAAAAAATAAAAAGTATCTATGCTATTTCACTCCCTTAATACCCTGTAACTACCTCTGTCCTGGGGGAGGGAGGCATGTGTTCATTCATATACACCAGTGCAGCAGGCAGCAGTTTCAACATCCTCCTCCTGCAAACAGCTTTGTGGAGAAGTTGCTGGGAGTGGGGAGATCCTGGTTCACTCCACCATTCATCTGTGAGAATTTGCAGCCGACTTGTTCTCTTCCAAGAAAGTATCACAACATTATGTGTAAGGATTAGTTTGGAAAGTGGGTTCTCTGCACTACCTGTTAGTGATGCTGCAATGGGCTAGAGCAATCAAGAAATCTGATCATGCATCTCTGCTCCTGTTTCTGTTGCTAATAGGCTATCAGCAGTGGAGATGGAGGCCCTTTGACATTGTCTTCTTGGTGAGGGGCAAAGCTAGGGAGGATAGGCTGCTGTTAAGACTTTATTTTGGTGCATTGAAGACTAGCACTTCACTTCCAAAACTCAGTGTTTTGTGTAAGCTGCCTCAAAGATGATCATTTTAGGTTAATAACTTTTTGTTTTTCACATTTTCTTTTCTTCAGTATGTCTGGGAAATTGGTTCCTTGCAAAGCTGTATTCCTCAGTAAAGTATACATTTTGGATAAACCTCCTGGAAGTGTTTTGTCATAATTTATCTCTCTCCATCTTGAGAGTGGAAGGAGCTGGACAAGGACAAGGGTGTATGCTTGCCAAATACTTTTCAAAGCGGTCTTGACTTCATGGTTGTCCTATATTCCTGGGTTTAGTTCAGGCTGGGAGTAAAGCGTTCTAGGAGAAGGCTAGGCTATTCATAAGGCAGAACTTTCTCTCTCTGCCTGTCTGACCTCCAGCTGGTAAAGCTTCCTTTCAACTTTTTATTAAGTATTGAACCTCTTATCGCTTCAGTGTTTATCAAAGTTGTTATTTGTATTACAGAATGGATTAATAGTGAAAGTTATTCTAAACCCTTTGCTTGCAATTGTGGCTTATTAAGTATTGAACCTCTTATCGCTTCGGTGTTTATCAAAGTTATTTCACTATTAATCCATTCTGTAATACAAAGTTATTCTAAACCCTTTGCTTGCAATTGTGGACTGTGGCTCACCTCGCTCTCACAAACTCTTAGAGTGCTAGAACACACTACCCAATGTGGTGAAGAGAAAAGGCCCTGAATGGAAACGGGTTACTTGGGCTTAAATCTAGACCTTAAAATAACATGTAAGAAGGATCCTGGACAACAGATATGATGGAAAATCCTAGTCATGTGAGAAGAAAAACTATATAAA
>NW_009258284.1:2129388-2138465 GCF_000687185.1 Egretta garzetta
TTCGCTTAAAAACAAATGGATTTCCATGTTCACATATTTGCTTTAAAAAAAGAACTGCTTTTGTTTTGACTTTTTTGGAAAGAGCTATGTACATAGTTACAAGAGTCTTTTCTCTTTCATCAGTGTTGTGTGTTTTGTCTCTACTTTGATGTAGTTTAATTGCCACTTTATTCCTTTCCTATAAATATGGATGTTTACATTTCACCCGCTTTTAAGCAGCATTTTCACATCCTTGATGATAACAAGATGGCAAGCTGTGATATGTGTGTTCTTCTAGAGGCACAAAGAGTTTATAATGAGTCTTTATTATAATTTGTGTGTGTGTCTTTGACTGATGCTATTGTAGCTTTCAGGGCAGATGTCCCACCCGCTGTGTGTTCCTAGTTTCAGTCTGATGAACTGCTAAAGTTACTGGACACTCAACAGTGGCTCCGTCATCCCACAATGCATTAGGAATAAGTTTTCTTCAAGATGAAGAGGCTTTAACTGCAGCACACAATCAGTAGCCCACACTGGAAGAAACAAATCAGAAAACCACTGTTCCATAAGCACGGAATTGAAAGAGCTGCATAAGTAAAATGACAGACTATTCATTCCAGTTTGGAAAGCATGAATAGGATTTTTGATGAAGCTTAATTTTCTTCAAGCTCTTCAGCCATGGATAAACCATTTAAAATAGAAATAGATGTGTTACGGAGCACTGTGCTCGTCACTGTTTATTATTTTGAAAAAGCATGGGTTCTCCTCCTCCTCTTTGCTAATGACAAATAATGAATTGAATCCTGATCTCAATTTCAGCAGTACAGAAGTGGGATAATTCCCCTGGCTGCAGTGACTTTGCTTCACATTTATGGCAGAAAATGGAAGGAAGCATCTGGACCAGTGATTTTTATGGTTTGCAAATACCAGAGCGTGTATTCTCTGACACACCACTGAGCTGTAGATTTTAAAATTGTTTGGTGTAACTTAAATAAACCTCCAGTAGATAAAATTTTAATTGAAAAGATGTATTTTACTGAGCAATGTCATGCATCACTTTTGTTGCCAAATGAGCCTCCCAGGCATCCTATGCCCTTTGTACTGCCTGAAATCTCTTTCACCTTTGAGGAGAATTGCATCCTTGAATGAATTGCACTGACCAGTATGCAGTTCAGCTAAACCCACTAAATCTTGGAGAACTTGCCCATTTCAAGAGATTTAAAACCAACCAAAACCCAACCTGTAAAACCTGCAAACCCCCAGTGCTTTGGAAGAGAACTTTCAGGCCGAGAATACGCTCATGTGCCAGTGAGTTGAGCTGGCTGGGGAAGCTGTTGACCAAAGGCAATGCTTTAATGCTGGATATTGAGTCTGCCTCGACGCTTGCTGGGCACTATCTTGCTGTACAAATAGCCATGTTCGCTTCAGTGAGCCTTCTTACGGAGCACTTCCCCAGTCAGCTCCATTGACATTATGGGAATCTCACCTTTTAATAGATAAACGACAAGCTCCTTGGGGAACATGCAGATCTGTGCTGGATGTGCTGAAGAGCTAGAGCAAAAGATGGATAGGAATAGAAAAATACAGCCTCTTCTCTTTCTCCCGATTGTTTCTTTCCTTACACAATTATCCTTTGCTGCAATCAAAAGGATGGATGAGAGCATAAGTCAGCATCCTTTGAAAAACACATTAATGAGCTTGTAGATTACTTTCTCATTTTTTTTTGTTCTGTACTTATAGCTATTTTGCAATGCAATATGTGCAGAGCAGATGAGGTGAATAAGTCTTTGTTACAGCACACCTGTGTGTTCAGCTAAGGCCTCTGCCTTTTGTTTGCCGTATTTTTTTTAAAGTGCAAGATCATAGGTAGCTGGAAGAAGTGTTTTTGAACACTCATTTTCTAAAGAGCTGATCAAGTGGCCAGGCTGTTAGTGGGTGTTTTTGGAAACTGCTTTGTCTCTGCAGTGGTACGTGGGGAATTACAATGTATCGTTTGTTAACTGCTGTCCATTTGCAGGTTTTCTTTGTTCTCTGTTATGGAATTATCTGTATGAGAGACCAAAGGAATATTACATTACCCTAGCGAGACTAGCCAAAGCCAAGGAAGGATATGTGATCGACCATCAAAATATTTTGCCAACAAGTAGTTTAATAGTTTCACATAGCCCAAGAACCGATGCAACGAACAGATACCTTACAAGAGGTGAAGGAGGCAAACAGCTTAGATAGTGGTCACTGAAATAAATGCTTTATTTGTAAGCAGGGTTCTGTTTTAAAAGAAATTGCAGAAATTTTTGAAGGCTTGGAGATGTATGTAATTGTTTTTCATGCCAGTGTGCCAGATGAAAGACAAGGTAAATGACTGTTGTGGTTTAACCTGGCAGGCAGCTAACACTACACAGCCACTCGCTCACTTCCCTGCTCCCACCCCTTCGGTGGGATGAGGGAGAGAATTGGGGAAAAAGTGTAAACAGTGGGTTGAGATAAAGACAGCTTAATAAAACAGCAGAGGAAAAGAATAATAACGGTAAGAGAATATACAGAATATACAAAACAAGTGATGCACAGTGCAATTGCTCACCACCACCTGACCCATGCCCAGCCTGTCCTGAGCAGCGGTTGCTCTCTGCCCCTGGCCAACTCTCCCTGAGCATGGTGTGATATGGTATGGAACAGTTTGGGTCAGCTGTCCTGACTGTGCCCCCTCCCAGGTTCCTGTGCCCTTGGAAGAACATGAGGAGCTGAAAAAGTCCTTGACTGGTGTAAGCATTGCTTAGCAAAAACTAAAACATCAGTCTGTTATCAGCATTCTTCCAGTACTAAATCTGAAACACAGTACTATGGCAGCTACTAGGACAAAAATTAACTCTATCCAAGCTGAAACCAGGATAGTGACAGACTGGTTAATGCTGAAAGAAAAGAAAAATCCAACCAAATAAATGTTTGCAAGAGTGGCAGAAGGAATACATGTGATCCAACCACAGAGAGATGAATGTGTAATCTGTTGAGGTAACAGTTGTTCCTGTCTCTACTGATATATTTTGGATCAGATATTGCTCCTAATGAGTTAATAGCATGAATCTGTGGTCTGAACCGATGTCTTTTAATGTCAGTGGAAAGACTTCCAGGAAAGAGCCAATGGGTTTCAGACCAACTTTTTCTTTACAGACAGTTTATTTCAGTGGCATCACTTAGCAAAACAAGCTCTGAATTCATGTCTGCAAGTACACAAGGTGAGAGCTGGATGTTCTCGTCATTTGTTTTAGCAGACACAGAGCCCGAATGGGACTTGCCACTAAGTTATACTCTGAAGCATCAGCCCTTTGAATGTCCCTTTTTCAAGTGAGTAATTCCTTTTGATCCTGAGGTTGTTTTTTCAGCTGTGAAGCGGCTCAAAACATAGTCAGTCCTTTCAGAGTGTTATGAATGCTGGAGATACTAAATAAATTCCTGTGGATCATGGGCTAGGGGTTTTGTTGTAGCTGTCTTCACGGTTAGTCTGCCCACAGTCCCAAGGCTTTCAGCATAGTTATAACTTTGGTGTGATGTCCCGAATGAAATTGTCTCGGATGTGGAAGTATCCAACTTTATTTGAAGTAGATTTTTTTCCACTTAAATGCTGACAGTCCTAATGCGAAGTTACTGCATCACTTATTAGCCATGATTGAATAGTATCAGTCATGTTCAAACAGTAATTTCTTTTGTCCTCCTCTCCTTAATGAAGCTTGACAATTCCAGTGAACTGGTATAATAATATTTTTATTCCATCATTAATATTTAATAGCGTAAATGAGACATGAACACTTTATGGACTGTCCACAACCTTTCCAGAGTTTGTATTGGAGACTTTAAATTGTTCACCTGAGACACAAGAGTTTATGTGCTCTTAGACTGACCAGAATAAATAGATGAAGAACATTATAGAGCACACTTGCCTTGTGCTGCTTCTCAGGCAAGTGAAATGTAATAGGTCAGCAGGTCCTATTTGTTGCCTATGTCAACTTAGCAATGTCATATTGTTTGCTTTATATCTAAAATATATAATTCAAAATAGAAGAACCTGTATTTAAGAGTAAAGTTAGATTAGTTTCTGATATTTGATCTACGTGGGAGAGAAACTGTGCTTTGCCTTGCTTCAAAGACTCTCGAGGAAAAGGGGTGAAGAACAAAGGCAGTACCTTTTCAGCTGCCTCCCCATGGACCTTGGGAAGGGCTTTTCCTTCTTGCCTGGTTCTTACCTCTTCTCTCAGCCCACAGTAAAAGAAGGTGGGGGGTAGGAGAGGGAGAAAAATTGCTGAGATTTAATGCTTGCGGGATCTGGAAAGGAGAATCAGCTTATGGGAGAGCTAAGGCAGCCTTGAGATTAGTGAGTGATGCAGGGCAGCGGGATAGCCCGGGGAAGAATGCCATTTGTAAATGTTGTTTTTCGTTTTTGTTGCAGTATGGGGGTGTCGTCCAAACCTGTACACTGCTGCTTGGGTTATGTTGTATAATTGCTCGCTTCCATGGGTTTTTAAATTGGGGCAGAGGAGAGAAGTAGGATGTGTGTGCGCTGGGGTAACAGGAGAAGGGCAAAGGGAAGCAACGTGTGCAAAATTGTATTTTAGGAATGACTGCTGTCAGTAATGCAAACTCAAAACAACACGTTTACATGTAGGCATATCGCAGTGAAAGGTAAACGTTTCATGGCTCTATCAATGGGCTAGATGTAACCTCCATTGGTATTTAGGGTTTGCTCTTCAACACTGCTTTGCACTGCAAGAAAGTTTTGAGAAGTGTGTATAGTGTGGGTTTATCTATTCATTTATTGTTTAGAGGAATCTCTTTATAGAGATATCCCTGTTGCCATAAAAAAGATTTTTCACATTAATTTTGTGTTCTTGAACAGTTATGTTATCTACAGATTGCTAAAGCACAAGACAATTTTTTGGTACTATTATCCTGTCGTTATTAAAGAGGAGGAATGTATTTAGTAAGTTTGCAAAGTATCCTGCCACTCCATCTTCTGTGGGGTTTTTGTTTTGTGAGTTTTTATTTGGGTTTTTTTATTTGTTTGTTTTCCAGAAACTTTCAAAGGAGCGGGTGAAGTCAGGGCCTTGACTAGCTTCTTTAAAAATTTCTCATTTTGTGTTAGAATCAGCCCTAACTTCTGTGTGTGTTATATTTCAGACTAATATTTATGAGGTGACTATCTACAGCAGATATAGTTTTATATTGATAACTACAATGTGCCTTGCTGTGCTGTGATGTTATTCAATAGGAGACATAAACTGGATGAATGCTGTAAATATTTTAAAATTGCAAAGGAAAAAAAAAAAAAGGCCAGACTGTGGAATAGGTTTTGGAGTTCACTAGCTGTGATCCAGCTTACATCCCTGCAAATGTTTTTTGGGCGAACAGAACTGCTCCGTTTTTTAACTTCCTCTTTTTGCATAGAGATCACAAATCCAGTCTAATCCTCCTAGTCCTCATGGGTTAGGCATAACTTCTTTTAGAGCCCGTTTATTCTGCTTGCGGTGTTGCCTAGCACGTTCAGGTAAATACAAGATATGGCTCACGTCTGGGGTGTTGACGTGGTGTTACAGAGGGGTCTGCTCTCTGCCTGGCCTGGGACACTGAGGCACTCTCACACCTGGCAGAATATTTTGCCAGTGCCACGATCATGCTGGTTCACTGTAGGAAACAGATGTTTTTATGCTCCAAGCTTACTTGCTCTGGGTTTAAAAAAAAAGGAAAAAAAAATCAGTAATGATTAAGTAGTTTAAAATATAAAGAGCTCAGTTAAGTATGAGAAAAATCTTCTAAAAAGGAAGTATAAATCCAACTATTAAGTTTTTGGTTATATTGCAGAAAGGATGGCTCAGGAATCTCCCTAAAGATATTATAAGTGAACAATATTACAAAAAATTAAGTTCAGAGCAGGAAGTAGTAAAACCCACTGTTTTGAGATAAAAATTTTTTTAGCTTTTGAAAAAATTCTGCCTTGTAAGCATGCAAGCTTATAAAATTTCAGTATTCTTTCAATTTGACTTAGGGTCAAAATAAATACTGAACAGAATACTCCCTGTGAGTTGCTGCGTGGTCTTTGATCAGCAAGATTATATTCATTTCCCCATAACTCTTGCAGTGTTTTACAGTAAAACATGCCAGGGCCTGATATATAAATGGGGATAGATCTTGCTTTTCTAAAGGAGATGGTACTGGTAGTACTCATTCTACCCTCCCCTTGTATCTACTTAAAGGTAAAGAGTGAAGACTCTGAGATGCCTGAAGGGCAGCAGTGACCCACTGTTAGACCATATAACATTTTGGATAAGTAATCATAGTACTGTTTGCACTTCAATTAGATTAACGGCTAAACTTGCAAATCATGTCTCTGGAGGGTGTTTTTGGAAAACTAACTAATTGGCAGTTGTCTGGAGTAAATTGCTTGATATTGGTCAATGGTAAACTGTGATCATGTTAATTTAATTGCAGTTCTGTCAATGGTATAATTAACGCTGCTATCAAAGCAACAAATCAGTTCATTGGAAAAAGGCAGCACTATGATATTAAATTCCCAGTTGCCATGACACAGGATGTGATTCTGCATAACAATAGCGTTGGCTCTCCTCACTGCGAATGAGAGCCATTGTTTTCCATGGAGATAGTGGTAACTGGATGCAACGGTGTTCCGTGCTATTACAAATAACACAAGCAAATTGGCCCAGAAAGACTTCTGTCACTCTAAGAAAGTAAGTTATCTTCCTAGCTGTCTGGGAAAAGATGTAACCAGGAGCTGTGTTTTATGGTACATTATGATTGACAGAGATGTTGCTGTGGACATTGCCTGGAAATGATGGGGTTTTGCTGCATAACACACACAAGAGCAGATGCTGGGACTTGGAAAATCCCTTTATTACCCCTTTTCCGTATTTGTATTTTCTGTTCTCACTTTTGGGAGTAATTTATAGGGGCTAATATGACATGGGTTCTGTCCCACATGCACCTTCTTTTCTTCAGCTGACTTCCGCAGGCATAACGCAGCCCTCTTTCCTCTTGCCCCCAGTGCATACTAATGCCTGCCTCCCTTTATCAAAGGCATGTCTTGCCATCACCTGAACCCAGGGGCCTTTGAGATTACTGGTTTGATTTTGTTCTGGTTGAGTGGGAATAGAAATGTGTGCTTTTATTTCCCCGGCAGTTTGGTTGAGCAGCTGTAGAGCAGCATTACTGAGAAACTGCCTTAAGGGACAGTCTCTGGCACCTCCTGGGTTCATTGTATGCTGCTAGAGCGGCAAAACGCTGCCATAGATTGGCTAAGCGGGTAACTTTTTTTTTTCTTTCTGTCATTAAGGTATACTTCAGTGAGCTGTAGGTGTTGAGGAGAGTTGGAAAGAGAAGGGTTATGGCTGTATCACTGGTGCATTCTGGCAAGCTCCACCTGCCAAACTGTTGTGTTGGAGCTTATTGCAGCTGATGCAATTTAGAAGAGCCCAGCGAATCTGTAGGCAGATCCTTAAGGCTTGTTGGGAGGCTATCTCATCTGCAAAGGTTGGGAACTCCACTTGCCTTCCCCCCCCCCCGACCTATGCTAGGTACTGGCTGGCCAGTCCTATACTTCATATCTAAAGATTGAAATTTGAGAGGAGACTCTCACCATAGAGTCGAGCTATGCTCTTGAATGATTGCAACTATTTGTTATAATGGACTCGCCTACTCGTATTGTCCCTCTCCCTTCAATTGCTCTGTATTGGTTCTGATAATAAGCACTTAAAAGTGAACAAGGGTGTTGTAGGAGGCAGGACTGTTAGCCTTGTTCTCTTAGACATGATGTCCTGTCTATTCTTTCCACATACAGAAAGCACCCACAGGCACAGACATACGTGAGTGCTTATGGAAAATTAAGATTTTTCTAAATATGTCAGGTTTTTCTATTCCAGTGTTTTCTCAATTCTGTTTGTTACATGGTGAAATAAAATTAGATACATCTAAAAATAAATTCCCTTCTCCAACATCTGGTATACTGCAGTCAACAGGCTGGCATTGTAAAAGCAATGCAAGCAGCGATTGTCAGGTACTTTTAAAGGCCAGTTTCAGAGCTGGTGACTCTAAGAGGCCAGGCTCTGCAAACCTACTTCAAGCAGGATGCCAATGCTTCTGGATAGAAAATGTTAGTCAACGTTGCACATTTTCACCTAATTACTAAATGCTCTCAAAGTATGCTAAGGGAGTATATTTGAAAAAGAATAAATTAGTGCTAATAAATTCAGAGAAAAACTTTGTAGCTGTAACTTGTATTTCAACTTTATTTCATAAGAAAGTTGATTTGTGAAGAAAAGCTAGCACTTATGAAAAAGCAGACTTTTTTCTTTTTTCTTTTTTTTCTTTTGTTTGAGTTTTTTTGGCTGATCAAAACAGATTTAATATTTCAAGAGAGGAAAAATATTGAGGTAAAATGCTCATATTTGAAACTTGGATATAAAATAATATATCTAATATTTTCCTTTTATATGTTGTATAGAATGAATTCATTTGCAGAAGTGATGACTGAAGGAGACTTGTACCTGTATAAACAAAAAAATTGGAAACCTGAGCAGACATTGATACTCTCATGATTTGAAAGAAAACTGAGTTTGGGAAATACTGTTAATGCTGTTACTGGTTTTGCTAGATGATGGAATCTGGATTGGCTCTGGTAAGAGTGCCAATACTTGAAAAATAAGGCCATACAAATGCATTTGAGGAGGAGGGGAGCGCATTTGTACTGGTGTGGGTTCTTATCAATTATATTTTATCCCAGTATAAAGCTCAGGACGAATATGAACTTTTGTTTCCTTTAAAGCATATTAGAGCAACAGCATTTCTTAAGAAGCATTCATGTTGATCTCTTCCCTAAATAAATTCTTAATTCACACAAAAGAAATATTGCTGAGAGGAAAAAAGCAAGCTGCTTTGGAGTATTTTAACACAAATGGTAACAGTTAAGAGCATTTTGAGAGTCAAGAGTAAATTGAAGATCAGTAAATCAGCGCAGATTTTGCATGCAGTAGCTTTATAATTGCAAGCAGCAAGATTTAAATAACCAAAAGATTTCTCTTCTCTAGAAAGATTTTTAT
>NW_009258284.1:2138542-2155277 GCF_000687185.1 Egretta garzetta
AATTGTTTCTCAGTCGCATATTGTGCATTTGTACAAAGCACACTGTTTTCTATCGCTGTCTGTTGCCACGCTCTTTGTGTATCTGTCTGTCTATAAGCTGGTAATGTCCACGGGAATTTCTATCAGTATAAAACTTCCAATCTTATGCAGTTTCGGTTAACAGTTGAACATGAGGACTTATAATTCTCTTATGGCATATTAAGAAATCGCAGCTATTTCTTTAGCCCAACTCTTAATTTTTAGTCTAAGATCACTGATAAGTGGCAAAACATTGTGTTTTAATTTTTGATGATTTTTTTTTTGCTTAGCTCTTGCGCTAGGAAAAAGATTAAGATATCTGATCTGCTGATTACTTTCCATGCCTTCTCCTTTTACTATGTGTTCTAGTCTTTTCTGTGTGTTTTTTTTCCAATTAAATTCCTTCTCCATGTTTCTAAAAATCAGACAGCCTTCCTCTTTTCCATGTTTTTGTTTCTGTTATGTACTTCTAAAGTAGGATGTTCAGAGAGACGCATCAGATCCAGAGAAGGAGGCCCTGATAAGAAAAAGTTGATGAGGGAGTCAAGCTGCACCTGTATACAGCTCACTTTATACCAATTCACAGAAGCAATAAAATGGAAATAAAGATTCATATCTCTCAAATTCGTAACCTCTATCTCCCTAACTACATGTATGTGCTTCCCCATTCCTACCATTACAGCTACTGCACCCTAGAAACCACATGTTGCACTTCGGATGACTCCGAATTTCACATTGTGGGAAAAGAAGCTTGAAATATTCAAGGAAAGTAAAACATTTCCTGTAGTTGAGAAAATGTTTTTAGGGACTGCAAATGCATAAAGTGTATTCTGATATGTAATAGGAAGTTGTTGGAAATCTTTTGGGGAAGATCTTAAGTTTTCACAGGTTGTAAATATTTTACAATTCAGACAGCTGCAAAAAACTGAGCACTGTAAGAAGATCTCTGCAGTCTGTACTGCAAGCAATGAGGTAGTAACACTCCTTTCAGAAGGAAATGTGTAGGTTCCAGGTAACAAAGTTGGTGTTGGCGTCAATGGAGGGGAAAAAAAAAAGGCAAAAGAGAGGAAGTTGTTCAGTCTTTGGCCTGCCATCTCTATGAACAGTTATTTCTGTGGTGAACCTCGTGATCTGTCTATTCTGTATGAGCAATGTGAATTTACTACTTGTGATACTGTAAACTACAAACCTCAGTTTATAATTTGTAAACTCTTTTCTGACGTTCAACAGCAAAAGTGTCACTAAGTAGTTTTTTACACATTAGCTTGCTATTTCATGACAACCATCTCATAAAAAAAGTGTAAATTTCCACTACAACATATAGTTTAGATGAATATCTGCAGCTCAGAATTACTCTACATTAATGTTATATTTAAGTGCAAGATTATTGTGCCTTGATGGGACTCTGATCTAACATAAATATCTGACCTAGCTATAGGTCAGGAGAAGTTGAAGGCAGTATTCCACTATAAATGCCACATTGAAAACATACCTACCTTTGTTTGAAGAACTCTGTTCTTTTTTCCCCAAATCGATAGCTATTGCTTATTTTTAGGCAGAATGTTGGACATTTATATAGCTCTGTTCTGTGCATTCAATTCTCAGATATAGTATTTGCATTGAGCTTTTTAAAATAGTCATACGTACATCAGGAAAGACATAGTTATTGTGTTATACAGCAGCTTTAGAACCTTTTTCCAAAATGATGCTTTCATTCCTAGACGCTGCATCAGATTTCTTTCTGATCTTTTTAGTGGAGACTGAGTCTGATTTCATTGAAAGCAACCAAAAGACTTCTAAAAGTATTGGGAAATAGGTCTAAAATAAAATGCATGCTGTTGTCATGACAACTAAAATGCTAAAAAGGATGCAGAGAATTATTATTAAATAAGATGTTGCATCAAGTTGTTATGGCAACTATACAGTAATATGAAAAAGGCGACCCTCTTCAGAACGTTATTGTTTGAAAAGTTTTCCTCATTATGATATTTTTTACAATGACATGTTCTGATAAAGGGAAAAAAGAGGAGTGGAGAACTCTGTACAAAAGGAGGTCAGGATTCAGCTATCTACCTCAGTGTATTTATCTTAAGTACTATAATGTTCCATGGAAAATATCTCTGGTTTCCAGGCCTGTCATAGATGGATCAGAACACAGAAAACACTAGAATATATCCCAGCGCTCTTTCCCAACATTATAGTCCTATAATTCAAGGCCACATTTCACAAAGTGGTAAGCCCTCATGGCCTTCATTTACCTTCAGTGGGGTACATAAAGCCTTGGCAGCATTTAAGAATGCACTGTGAAAAACCCTAACACAAAAACGGGATAGGGAGAAGGTTAATGCTAAAGAGTAGTATTAAGAGGCTTCAGTTTAGTGAAAGAGTTTATTTTTCAGCACACAGGATGACTTCCTTGTTTGTTTAGCTTAGAACTTCCTAATAAATGAGTATTTGCTAATAAAATCATTAAATGGATTGTATAAATGTACTTTGGAAGCTAGGAAGCCTCTTAAGCAGCAGCTGCAGTGGAAGTGAATATCTGGGCTCTGTGCCACAGCTTGTGGTATGAGCAGTCCTAAAAGCTACCTTGCCCAGCACAAAAGAAATGAGGTGGCTCAGGGAAGCCAAAATCCCCCCTGTGCGCTTTTCCCTTGTGCGCAGCTGGCTCCATCCTGCAAGTCACTGTGGTTTGCTCTTCCTGGTTACCAGCCCTCTTCTGGGGGACTCTTGCAGGTAGGTGGGGAGGCTTTCTCTCCCATGCATGCTCCCTTCCTGGAGACTGGAGTGAGTGCAGGAAAAAGGAATGAGCAGGGAGCGTATGAGAAGCCATGGTCAGAGATACTGGTGCAGATGCACATAAGAGTGAATCGGCTTCGTGCTTAAGAGCTGGCCACCTCCTTGGCGCCTTAGTTTCTACTGCAGCAGCAGGTGAGGCAAGGCTGAACAGTGTTTTTATTCAAGCAGTTTCCATTAAAAGGTGTTTTTCCCAGTTAAATAATATTTTTCTATCTTTGAAAAATAACTGCTGTGTGTAGAGATCTATTTTTTTTAAATATAAAAACATATACATGTTTTTAAAGTAATACAAAGCTAAAATACTGCAACTCTAAACCAAAGAATGTTAGTGTGGATGTTCTGTTGCAGTGCCTTCTGGCACTTAGAGTTTACTTTTCTGATGTCTGGCTTCCTCTTTAAGGGCTGAGCTCCCAAGCTGGACTTAGTTTTGTGAATACTTTCAACCACAGTTCTCTGCTGTAACATCGATCCTCTTGGTATCAGTTGAAAGGATGTAATGCATCCAGAGGTGAAGGAGAACTTGAGCTTGAGGCACTAGAAGAACTACAAGTAGTGGAAGATACCAGACTTTGAATCAGAATGATTTTTCAGAATTATTACTAAAAGTATGAGACTTCTGTGAGAGATTAAGAACATGTTTTGAAGCCTGAACAAAGGCCTGTACAGAACTGGGGTACACTGTGATTTTGCAGATTTGAAAGCAGTTGTTGTATACTTGTGTTGAAAACACACGTGAACCGTGGCCTGTGGTCAGATATTAGCTGCCTGTCCTGAGCAGTGATTGCTCTCTCCCCCTGGCCAGCTCCCCCTGAGCATGATGTCATATGGCATGGAATGGCCCTTTGGCCAGTTGGGGTCAGCTGTGCTGGCTGTGCCCCCTCCCAGCTTCCTGTGCCCCTGGCAGAGCATGGGAAGCTGAAAATGTCCTTGCCTGGTGTAAGCACTGCTTAGCAACAGCTAAAACATCAGTGTGTTACCAACATTCTTCCAGTACTAAATCCAAACTACAGCGCTATGCCAGCTACTAGGAAGAAAATTATCCCAGCTGAAACCAGGACAAAGGCTTTACTGAAGTCTAGGTAGACAACATCCACAGGCTTTCCCTTGTCTGCTAAGCAGGTCACCTGGTCATAGAAGGAGAGGATCAGCCTAGCCGTGACGACTTCTGCCTTGGAAGCTTTTCTATATTTTACTCTATTTTGAAATTCAGAGAACAATGAGTTCTTAATAGAAACTGTGACTGCAGGCATATATTTCTTAATCTTCATGTTTTCTGCTGTGTTTGTACCAGAGATATGGACTAAGTCGACTTTACTGATAAGGTTGGGGAAAAAAAGCGTTCTGGCAAATGTTGGCTTCTAATCTGGAGGTTGGAAGTGGGGTGGCAGTGGTGAGGAACCACTTGAAGTAGGATAGAGAAAAGGAGCTCGTGTAAATAAACTGCAGCTTTTTTCTCTCACTCAGCTCTTCCAAGCAGAATCTTGTTGAAGAGCCCTGAACTCCTCTGCCCAGTTTCTGCAGCCTCAGCTGTTTTCATTCCTACAAGTTCTTGTTTTATCTCACAAGACTAAATTAAATGGTTTTGCTAGCCCAGAGAAAATTAATTTGAATCACTTCCATGCCTCTAAACACACTGTCCCACTGGCATAAACAGAGGTCTGGAAAGTGTGAAGAGATGTCCAAGCCACCTGTGCGCAGCAGGCCCTTTTCCCACATGGCTAGTAATAGCTAATGAAAAGAATGTGGGTTCACCGCTAATCAAATTAATATAGTTCCCTGAGGGAAGGACCAATTACATACTTCTGTGTAGTATCTATAGCTTGGCTAATTCTCAAGGCACAACTTAATGATACCAACAAAATTTGCCAGTTGCTTCTATTTTTCTGATTTCTTATTCATGGATAAAACCAGGTGGTAGGAGAGTCGCATCCAACAGCACTTGCTCTGAATGTGTGTGTCATCAGTGGTGTTATTTCATCGTGTTGTCGGCTCTCGGGGACATGGAGACTACTGGCATCCTGCTGATTTCCAGGGCAATTTTGAAATACAAATGAAAGTGTAGATTGCTCTGAAGAGCTAGAAAATCAGAATGTAAATGATAAAGTCCATTTAAAAAAATGTGGAAAAGGAAGATGTGTACTAGGGAAAGATTAGGAGAAGAAAGAATAATACAGTTTAGAACAGGCCAGAGATTGGTGCCCAATTACTAGACTCTCTTTTACTAAGTCGTCCAACAAGAAATCTGATTAAGAAAAAGCACTGAGATTGTATTCTGCTGAATATCTTCCTGCCTTTTTTTTCTCCTCTGACTGAAAAGAGAGTCCTAGAGGAGTGCTGGGCTCAGGCTCCATGCTAGCTTTGGTCGTCTTTGCCCTTTTCAAAGTACGATCTGTTTATACTTTTGTTAGCTGTGCCTCCATTCCTGCGTGCCTTGTTCTCATGCAAGATTCTTTACAGTGCTAAGAAGCTTCCTCCGTTGTGTGAGCATGGCAAGAGCTTTTTCCAAGAACACCCAACTTGGCTCTTCTGTGATATTTTGCACAATGCCTTTCTTCTGACCAGAATGCACTTGAGAAGTGTGACTGGATGTTTAATATCTTTCTCAATTTAAATTTTTCAATCTTATGGGAACAGGCTGGGTGCATTTCCTGGCTTTGATAAAACCCATATAGCCGAACCTAGACTCTTGATGAGCTGCTAGTAGCCACTCTAGGTGAATGCAGAAGGCATCTCTACTGTGGGCTCATCCTGCTTTGTCATGCCTGGAAGAAACACCAAATAGATTTTTGGAACACTAAAGCTTCAAGACCTCCTAGTGCACAATATGAACAAGTTTTTAATTTTTTTAATAAAGAGGGGTCTATAAAGTATGGTGCTTATGTTCTAGTCTGAGGGAAAGGAGCGAGGATGTGGTGAGGAAAACAAGAAATGGAAGCTGAGAGAGGCAATGAGCTAAAAACTCAAGCACTTCCTCCTACAGTGACTATAGCTTCATGGTGTCTCCTAACTACTGCAATCAAATGACCCTATCACAGTTTCTGCAAGCACCTGGGGAAGGCAGTGGATATAAAGAAAGATGGAGGGGAAAGGAAAAATTATTTTTGCATTTTGATGACTTGAAAGCTCTTTTCATGTTCATTTTATTCTGATGCAGAAAGGTGTAGCTGGTGAACTGTTCACTGAAGCACAGCAGAAAAATGAGTACTGCAGGAATCTGAGGGGATGCTGCAGAGTTTTGGTGCAGTGATTTGCAAAATAGATGGGACACTGGAAATAAATTTTTGGTCTAGCTGGAATTCTGAGATCTCCACTGTATGGTAATGTAGTTTGTTCATAGCCTTATAAAAAAAGACCATTGCGAATATGTGGATTTATTTGATCATGAATCATCTAGACAGATGAGTCAAGGGACAGCAATGGGGAAGTGTCAGCTGTTCTCGTTCTTCTAAATAGCTTCACTTTCAGGTTGCTGAAAAGGTGTTTGATTACAGCTGGATATTTTTCCTCTTGGATTGTTTAATGATGCTATATTTGCTTCAATTGGGATTGGCAACAATAGTCCTTCAAAAGTGTTTTTCACTTTTCTCTGAGTGCTTCTTACTATATAGGACTTGATAAAGCAACAAATAGTGGGGACAGGGATGAGGTTCTTTTGGGGCTTTTTGTTTTGGAAATGTCTGTATTCACTGTACAGTTGCTCCATTGCATTGTCATTTTTCTGAAGGCTTTATTTTATCTGTCCTCACAGCAATAATGAGAAAAAAGCCCAGCTTCAGGGAATAATCAGAGGCAATGGTTATTAAAATAACTAATAAAAAATACAAAAGTGATTATTTTTCTCTTGTTAAGAATTCATCCGTTGAATCTTGACCTGTCACCTAGGGTACAGATCTAATTCTTTTCTGGGTTCTTCTGTAGCCTGTTAAAGGGCACAGCATTGTTGTTTCCTTTAAAACAACTGCATTTTTATGTGTTCTGCTATAGTTGCTGTCCTGTAGCTAAACAAGGTCTGAAGGCACAGAATGAGGACTTGGGTATGTCTGCAGCATGGCATTAACTGCAGACCAAATCAGGTAGCTTTGACCAAACTAATCTGGGTACCAAAAGTGGTCCAGCTGTGACATCCTATAGCTTGGCATGGGATGACTTATGCTCTCATCTGAAGTTGGGTACTATGCGTGAACTTACTTTCTGTGCTTGCTTTGGATATCAAAGCACAGTAGAGAGATGAAACTATGATGGCAACACTTGTTGTCTAATGTGGCAATATTAGGCAATGCCCTAATGTTGATCTTAGGTGACTGGGACTTCAGAACAAGATGTGTTATGGTCTATGCTCTGAAGAGCAAATGTGACTAATAATTCACTTTATCTCATGTAATATGAAGTTATCATTGCCATTACAGTTGTTCCCATTTTTTAAAGCCAAGAAACAAGAATAACTCGGCATCTACCTGTCATCATAAATTGTCATCCTGTTTGGAGACCTTGCACTAATTCTGTTGTCTCTTAAAAGAATCTTAGGGTTATGCAAGGAAGAGATCTTAATTGGTGAGTTTCTGGTAAGAGAAGCCTAAATACAAAACTAGACAGTTCTCTCCGCCTTCTGTCTGGAAAGCGATGTTAAGTAATAATTAGTGTGCTGCTCTTTCTGTCCTCAAAAAAAAAATCTACTTCAATTTCATGTTAATATTACTTACGCTTTCATAAAATGCACTTAAAATAGATGTTTTGAACTGGGATACTAAGCAGTGACAACAGTAAATATTGGAGAAAATCAAAGATGGCAAGATAATTCACTGAATATCGTGCTGGTCAGAATAAAGAGAGCAAGTCCTCTTCCCATTCTGGTATTGATCTACTTGGTGATATTGTACAGATCATGTATATCTGAAGCTTGAATTTCTGATCTGTACAATGGTCATAACTGCGCTTTTCTGTCTTTTAAAACACTGTAAGGCTTGAACTGTATTAAAAAGCTATTTTTGACATATGTTAAAAAGAATAGAAGTCCACAACTGGTGAATTATGGTTTCTGGTGAGTTAATACTTTGTCCAAACAGGCTTTGCAAGGACCCAGAGATGTTGCAGTGGACTGTCTCACAATCTGGGCTTTCACATATCAGTATGAGTAGCAAAGGAAGTTGAACAACCAGCAGACAGTGTACCTTTGAAGCAATTAGCATTTCAGTAGCCTTCTTTCACTGACACAGGTTAAATCTTGAATATGAACTTGCTATTATTGGACTTCAAGTACCAAACTTATTGTGGCTCAGAAAAAAAGGCTTGGCACTAAGAAAGGTAAAGGTGTCTCAAAGAAAAGCTGTGCACTTGCATTCATTCACACCCACACATACACAACCTTTATTTTGAGCTGCTGTTAGGGTACTTCTAAGTAATTCCAAATGTCAAATGCCTGATTTTTAAATGTCAGGACTTGTGCAGCTCCCTAGGGCAGCACCTCTGAAAATGCTATTAAGGATAATAGAGGACAAAGATTAACATAACCAGAATTTTTACTGCAAGTTTTCAGTGACAAATTTTGACAAGGCTAGTTTGATTACATGCAAAGGGGTGTAAGCTGCTGTTAGAGAAGACTTCTGCAATTTGTACTCTATTGGTTATTTTTTCATTTTTAGCTAACTTAATAGTATCTGTGTTAAGTCCAACAGAACTGTCAAGTAAATTTTAAATGGGCTGATAGGCTGACATTGTATCCCTTTGTAGTATCCCAGATGGCTAACTTACTCTGACAAGAAACATTTCTTCTAATGCTGTCACGCAGTGAAGACAACTTTCAAAAGTACCGTCTCCATAGAGTATTGGTCTACTGGATTATTAATTTACGTATGACTTTTGGCTGAAGTAAAGAGCTTTGCTACCACAGTGTCTGGTTTTTGGTTCCGAGAGCGCAGCGGAGACTTGTTAGACCTTCACAGGATAGATACTCTGAGTCCGTACGTGCACCGTTCAGGGTAGGCTGCTGTGCTTGAGAAGCTTGGTACCGGTGCAGGATGCAGTCATGGCTTCTGAAATGGCATAAGAAATTTGCAGTGTAAAGGGAGAATATTAAATAAATCTACACGGATTCAGTGGTTGATCCATGCATAACAAGCTTTTGCCCGGTGCATGGCATGCTGATAGTTGTAGTGCTTTGATAAGGGCTTTGTTTTTTGGCTAAGTCACAACCTCGGGACTGCAGCATTCCTATGGGCAGAGATGGCTGAAGGTTAGCTGGCTAATTCTGAAGCGTTGCATAGAGAATGCAAGCACCGTCCCTGTTCTCAAGCCCTGTAATGCCTGTTAGCAATACATAATTTACATACTATAATCACAGTAAAAATCTAATAATTCAACATGAAACTTTTTAAAGTGTATGATAAAGTTGCAGAAACATGGCTCTTAAATGTTCAATACACGATAACAGCAACATGTCTAGGAATGGCATAACTAAGAGAATTGTTAGTAGTTTTTATTGGAAGCTTATTTATAATATTGAAAAAAATTACTTTATAACACTTCCTGGATGCAGTAAATACTTTACTGAGAAACTCTAGGCTATTCTCTTTGAAAGTGGCCTGGAAACTACAGACACCTACCTATCAGTTTTGCATATGGATGCCCCAAGACTTGACTTTAACTTTTTAATACTTTCTAAGATTTATAAGGAATGTCTCACCCATTACAGTTGGAGTACTTGCAGGAAACTTCTGTTAAACATCTGTTATGCAGTATCTGTTCTGTGTCTTTTCTCCAGACAGGTCCCCAATTTGTTCTCAATTTTTGTGGTTGACAATTTTAGCATATGGTACGCCATTGTGGAGTGTGTGTTTGTATAAAAAGCAGGGATATCTTCCTTACTACTTCTCTAGCTGGAAAATGACAGGGCTGGATTGCTAATGAATAAGAACATGGTTTATAAAGGCATTACTTTGGGCTAGGCAGCTGTGGTTTTTCAATCCAGGACATAGCTGCTCATGTCTAGTTCTGGAGGAGCTTGTGGTATGGGCCCCTTGAAAAGCAGAAATGAATGAGGTAGGTACAACTCTGTCTTAAGCTTCAATCTGACTGTTATCTCCCCTTTCACCCTTTCTCTTTCTTCCTTTTACTCTCCTCTGCTGTAGGGTTTTTTTTTCCCAATTTCCTCCAAGATATTGCTTTACACAGTTCTTTCCGAACAGGCTCAAAAGCGAGGAAGGATTTTGTATGTCTGTGTATTCAGTGGGTCAGTGTGATATGTCTTAAAGGGTCCTAAGTACTTGACCTTAGAAAATCAAGACCTCCCCTCCAAAGCAGTTTGTGAAGAGGTGCAATTTCAGCCCTTATTTCTCACTTTTCTTCTGTTTTTTTTCATGTTGGTTTTTAAGCTTCTGCTTGAGAAGCGTCACATTTGACATAAGTACTTGACAGAAGGACTGCTTAGCTAAATTGTTTAAAGAACCTATTTGGGTTTTCAACCTGCCTGACCACGCTAAGCGCCTAAGGCTTTCACACATGCACAGGCTCCCCAGAAAGGCCCCCTGGTGTACTGGTGAAATGAAGTCAACCAACATGAGTTCCTACAGGTGGAGGATAGGTGACACTCCCCTCTATGAAGCATGTCAATGATGGGGCATCAGAAAGTTTAAAAACTGTCCTGATATTTAAAAATATTATTTCCCACAAATTGATGTATCTTCCACTGCGTTGTTCCCTTTTTAATTTCCTTATTCTATACCAATCATGGTCACTTAGCAGGGATGGCTGTCTATGACTCCATAAAAGATCAAAAACCTCTGATTGCTTTTTTTTGTCTCTTTCTTTTGTTCTTGTGATAAACATAGCTATGGGAAAATAAACACTAGACATCTCTGAGCAAATGTCATACTAACTGAGAAGAGGTCAGGGTATACATGAAGTGACATATTTCTTAAAATCTCTCCCCAGTAGTCTGCTGTCATGGACGTTTATTATTTCTATATCTGTGATGACTGGAATCTAGTACTCTATTTTTTTCTGTCTGCTTGTATTTTTATGATTCCCGTAAGAATTCAAAGCAGGAAAATATATTAAAATGTTATAGAAGTGATGAAAATTAGGTTGGTGGTTTTTTGCTGGGTGGTTTTTTTTTTTGTGGTGTGGGGTTTTTTTTTGCTGTTTGTTTTTTGAAAAAAAATATAGCAAAGTTTTTTTCTCTTTAGCGTGGAAGTTGCACTTCATGTATTTGTGAATTTGATAATTCAACAGAAGAGGAGAGTTCTGGTACTGAAGTCTAATAAGGGTAAAATGGGATTAGAACAGACAAAAGTGAGCTTAATTTTCTCATTTACAAAATGCAAGCATTTCATATTGCAGCATTATGCAGTACATCAATGTGAAATATAATTAATGTTGAATTACAATAGAGGTGCTACAAAAGTACAAGGCACATATGACATCCACCGGCACATCAAATAATTTTTTTTTCTGAGAATAGGCTGGCAATTAGAATGGATGCCAAATGGATTTGTAATGAAGGGGGACATTAAATACAGTCTTACCCTACTTATTGTCACAGCAATTACCCGGACTTGTTTTCATTCTAATGGTGGTACTTCATTGTAAGTGCTGACACTTTGATCTGAATTTTGGCTAAAAGAACGTTTTTGCCAGAGATCAGCACCTTCGTTCCTGCTCTTAACGTGATACAGAGTATGGCAATGTATATCGTAGGAAACTGATGCATGAGTATTGACGTTATTAGTGGCATCATCAATGTATGAAAAAAAAAAAAAAGAAAACTGAGTACATAAGGTGTAGGGTACAATTTCTTGAATGCATCGTACAAATTATCAGATACATTATTTTATACCTGCAGTCAAACTTTTAGGACGATTACTCCAAGATCTTTCTAACATTAATATATTTTGTGGCTCAGGTAATGGTACTGTAAACCCAAACCCAGGTAGCGCCTACCCCTTGAAAAATTCTAGGGTGTTTCTCCTTTTTTTTTTTCAGGAAAAACCACTGCTTTCAAACTAACTCTCTCTGTGTGTATATATATACACATACAATTATTTATGTATAAAGACCCCTGTAAAAATACCCTTTATGCAGCCTGTAAAAGCACCCTACTATGTGATTTTTATTTGCAGACTAATGGAAACTTTTGAAAAACAGTCAAAGTTGTAAAGGCTGTTTTCTTTCAACAAAGCTGGCTGGCAGTATGTTATGGGAACCTAACAGTTCTGAAAGATGGAAACATTGCTTATAAGCTCTGCCAAAAATATGGTGTAGTTGGAGATAGAGATGATGATTTGAAGTTAGTATCTTGAGAGTTTTGATGCTTGTGAATAATATAAGTATTTTGTGGCTGTCTTCCTGTTTCAATTTTTATAAGCTAATAAGACCGTCTTCACTACCTATAACACTTATTGGTGTTATACAAGCTTTTTTTGTTTCCAATTAGAAAATGTATTACTTTGTGAGGGACTGTACAAGGTAAAGGAGAACACCACATGAACACACTATAATGACTTTACTGTGCAATCGCAATGTAAACAGAAGCAAAATGTTTCTATTTAGGGTAAGTTTATATGAGAGATGACCTTAGATATTATGGCTGTCTAATGAAATAGCAAAGAAAAATAACTGGATTTTACTCCATGTTTTCTGTTTCCTTTTCCTATTTGCAAAAGTACAGATTTATTTGAATCATTTTTTGCAGAACACCGGCCTGTGTCCTTTTCTCATTCTTCTGTCAGGTATCTGGGCTTTTTATAGCTTGCTTTATTTTTTTTTTTTGTTCTAATCTTTCTGCACATTCTGCTCTGTCCTTTGTAAAATGTAATGGCATTCCAGTTTGCTGTTGATTATTACTTATCTAGAAAGCTGTTTATTTCCTCTTGGCGCATTTTTAGCAAAAAACTATGTTCTTTTTCTGTTTGGCCATGGCATTGCTTACTGTGGTTATTAAACATCAGAATGCTGGATTTTCCCTTAATTTCAGAATGAAAAGTAAGACTTCAGTTACCAGAAATAAGTTACTTTTCCTTAAGAGAATCATATATATACATACAGCCATTTCTCTGCATTAATTTTGGTTATGACTATGGGGTCTATTTTCCCAAATACATAAATAAATCAGACTGAATTAAGGCTTTGTGACAGGATAAGGGGTAATGGTTTTAAACTAACCCAGGGTAGGTTTAGACTGGATATAAGGAAGAAGTTCTTTACAATGAGGGTGGTGAAACACTGGAACAAGTTGCCCAGAGAGGTAGTGGAGGCCCCATCCCTGGAAACATCCAAGGCCAGGTTGGATGGGGCTCTGAGCAACCTGATCTAGTTAGCAGTGTCCCTGCTCCTGCAGGGGGGTTGGACTAGATGACCTCTAGGGGTCCCTTCCAACCCAAAACATTCTATGATTCTATGAAGGCTTCCACTTTTCTGAGTTTCCTTTGGGCTTTTTTATTTTTGATGAGATAAATGCAAACAATTTCACATATAGTTATATTCATGTGAATCATTTTCTGGTGCTTATATGTTGAGAAGGCGTTCATCATTTTGGTTATATTTTTAGGTACTCCTTATAACTTTTAAGATGACCATTACTGACCTTTTTTCAAGTGCGTTTGCTGAAGGATTGCTGGGGTTTTTTCCTAGGTTTTTTTGGTATCAAATATTGGGGACTGTTTAACCAACCCACACAATATGTACCTTGCTTGTACATATGGACATGAGGTTGTCCAACATTTTTAAGGTGATAGAATGGATGATAGATCAGTTAGGAGACCCCTTCACCCAAGAATGTAATTCACCACTGGCCAGCAGCTCTTTGGATCAGAATCGTCCCCTCTTCCTTTGTAGAAATGACTGGGGACGCTTGTGAGGTTCAATGTTGACAATTGCAGGAAGCCTTCCAAAGCTGGGCAGCTTCACACGCACTCTGCCAGAAAACCCATTCCCCCTCTGTCCCTGGGGGGCCTGGCAGATGACGGTGGGTCATTGGAATTTCAGTTGCAGTGCTCTGCCTTAGCTCCTAGCTAAGCAAGCTCTGGAGTCTTTTGTGGGTAGATCACCAGTCTGAGTCCTGTCCTGTCCAGTTCAAAGCTGTTCTCATCTACTGATGGGCCAGACCTGTGAGTCTATGGCGTGGGGACTCTCTCTTACTGTGCAGAGGTGCTGTATCAATCCCACAGGGCTCTGATTTCCCCACGGGGACTTCTGCTGAGGGTAACACAGCAGTAGCCAAGCTCTCTGCACTCCCTAAAAGGTGTGAGGGTTGCAGTGCTCGAAGTGCCACACACATGTATCGAGAGTAAGCAGGAAACATCCCCAAACTACAGCTGTTATTTTTAAGCTTTGTGCAGTTGGTGTTTCATGGTATTTTAGTCTGACCCATAGTTTGTGAATTTTGGGGCTAGCAATCTGAGAGCTGCAAACAGAAGAAACGCAGGAAAGATTTAAGAGAAAGGTGTAGTCTCTGAAGGAGACTGCCAGTAGCTGTTCTGGCGGGGAAGAAGTGAAGAAGAGAGAGAGGCTTTGAAGAAAAGGGATGGTTAAAGCTGGGGAGGGAAAAATCCACCTACCTCTTTGGAGCAGACCTCAGAGTGGAAGGAGGCTGGCAGAGGAGAATCCCAGCAAACTACCTTGAGCCTGGCAGCTGAGAGTTGAGGAGAGCCAATTTCAAGACCAGCACCCGTTTTGCAGTTACAAGCAAGGCAGATATTGCAGAGATGTGATGTTTTGTGTGGTCTCTCTAGCTGAGGTGGCTGTATATCTGAACTGGTTTTATTATTTTTTTTTTTCTGTGTATGTATGTGGCTCGATGTAATCAATAACAGTCAACTAATTCTCATTGCAGAGTTCTCCTGCTGATTTGTATGGTGGTACCATACCTATATTGGTCTTGTATTTAAAATAGAACGTAGCTAAGAAGCTTATTAAGGCTATAAAGTAATTTAATATGCACATATATGAGTTAAACAGGAAGAGAATCTGGCAATTAATATTGGCGTGATCCCACATCCAGTATAAATTTGAGGCTGGACAGAATTTAGTCCTTTGGTCTTTTCTGCCACAAACATCATCCCTGCCTATACGTGTGTCCAGAAACAAAAAAACATTCTTGCTTATCAGAAAGTATTCTCGTGAGATCCTTATGGTTTTACTTCTCCTGAAGGCTGTGAATGCCATTTTGTTTTACCATAGAATTTAATGGGTTAAAAAAAAAAAAAAGTGAAAAAACTGGCAGACACTAAGAAATATGCCCTTCTGTTTAGGTAGGGTAAAAATGAGGAACAAACCATTTTGTATGCCACAGAAAAGGTCTCTGTGTGGATCCTATCTAAGTTTTTGTGGAAGAACATGATTTGAGCAGCCTTGAGGAGAGGTTGCAGGCAGGGATAGATTTAAACGCTTTTATGTCTCTAGGCACTGAACAAATCAGTGTTCTGTAATTAAGCCCTTGCCCTTTGGCTTAGCTTTTCATCGCAAGAGTGCCCGAGACATTCCTGACCCTTTCTAAGAGGAAGTGTTGCTCTGGGAGCTGGCAGACATGCCTGCAGCCCTCTTCCTTCAGGAGCAGCAGGGAAAAAGAGGTACTGGGGTAGTATACCAGAGAGGTGCCCGGGGGCAGTCACTTGAGCTGGGATACACCCTGCTTGGGGACTTCTCCTGCTAGAAAGGCAAGCTCTGGTTCAGACGTAGTCACAAAACTTCAGGACCTGAGATAAAACGGTGCCCATGAAACAGGACCTACATCTATGTGTTTGTGGTACAGCAAGTTTAGTCTCTGATCTTGGGTAGCAGTAGTAGGATTTTAGCTCTTATTCTGGATGTGCTCTGTGGAAGAGTCATGGTTGATGGTCAGGCACGTGGTAGAGTGGTTTTCATCCTCAGAACATGGCTGTGGTACAGGGCCCTTTGCACAAGCTCTTCACCTACCTTCTGCCAGATGGCTCAGCAGTACTTTAGAAAGATAAAGTTCAGTGGTACCTGATGATGCCTGTATTACATATAATAATGAGTTTGGGATTTCTTAAGATTTTTATCTC
This sequence comes from Egretta garzetta, assembly GCF_000687185.1. Taxonomy (NCBI): domain Eukaryota; kingdom Metazoa; phylum Chordata; class Aves; order Pelecaniformes; family Ardeidae; genus Egretta; species Egretta garzetta. The sequence goes on from NW_009258284.1 coordinate 2,154,376, forward strand.
TGCTAACTGCTTAAAGCTTTCCTCAAAGAGAGTTTAATGAGCACAGTTGCTGCAACCATATGCTGCTTATCTGAACTGAAAAAGTATATTGTGGGGTTTGTGGCTTCCTAAAATTTTAGGAAAATTTGAAGGCTACAGAGCTTGTCCAGCATCTGCTGTAATGACACTTTTGTTACTTTCTAGTCATTGAATCAGGTCTGTTGTTTGTGGAATAGGAATGAATAATGCAATGACCAGTCCTTTGCAGTCATTAAACGTCACCGTCTACTTTTCCAAACAATCAAAGAGCAAACGGAACCACCTACCTCAGTCATTCCCAAAGAACTAAACAAATCTGCATCCAGTAACTGAACAAAGTGGTGGATGTTGGATAATTTCAGCTTAGATCTGAAGTGTTTTGTAAGCTTTCTGTGCAAGAGATGTACAGAAAAACTAGGGTGTGCGTTCTGTGTATGTGAAAGTATGTATATCCATAGGATTTATTCAGTGCAATGCAGGACAGGGCCTCTAGGGCTCTCTGTTGCTGCATTTTTCTCTGGCAGGGTTTCCAACAGCTTACGGAGTAGGGCAGTACAAATGCGTTGGTTTTTTTGGTGTGGTTTTTTTTTTTTCTCCAAATGGTGTGTACACTACACACCCAGAGGCACAGGGAAAGGTGAAAACAGTGCTGACATTGAAAGGCATCTCTGTAAGGCAACCAAATAGCTATGAATACTAACTTTTGTAAACACAAAGCTAGTCAACATTATGACAAACCCTACAAATAACAGTAAGAGAACTAACTAGAATCTGCTTCAAAAGGAAAAGTGTTCAAGGTTCAGGACTGAATTCAGTAAAAAAATCATAGACAGTAAAAAGAAGAAAACTGGAGCACAGCCTTTTGCAGGGGGGGGGAAGTGAAA
>NW_009258284.1:2155301-2168548 GCF_000687185.1 Egretta garzetta
GGTCGAGTAGAGTGTGTCCAACGGCCACCCCCCCCCCCCCCCCCATATAAAGGAAACACTGCTGGGAGGAAAAATAATTCAATTCTCTTAGATAAAAGTGTGCAAACTGCACAAATATATTAAAACAAGAATCTGGAAACTGTGTCGAATAAACATAAAGGAAAAGTGCATTATATTTGCTGTAGGCGAAATCTGAAGTTCCTATCCTAATTTTTCATTATTCTGATGAATGCACAGATATTGAAATGCTGCAAACTGAAAGGCAGCAATTGGTATCAGGTTCCAGGGGAGATGTTTGTAATCTACTCAAGCCACGGGTAGTTGTCACAAAACCTAATAAAAGAAGACATTTTAATACCATGTAATAAGCAAAGTCTGACCAGTAGCGTGCAGATGTCATTGCAATTTTGCTTTTGAACATATTGAGGGAATTTTTTTTCCCCTGCATGGGTGCAGGCTCTCTCTTTGGGAGACTTTGGCCCTCCCCATGCTGTCTAATCACTGCGGGAGTCAGTAGCCTTGATTAAGCTACAGCCCTTTTTATATGGCACAATGACTGATCGAGCGTTTGCTGGGAGGGCCTCACTTGAATGTAGCAAGTGTTCTTCCCTTCATCTTGCATTCCCAAAAAAGTATTGGCCTGATGGGCAAACTGCGTGACTCCTCTTTTTGCTGTTAGTGAAGAGGTGGTGGATTGAGTTGAGAGGCAAGTGCGTGATAGAAGTTTGGTTTGCTTCTATGTTTTAGTTCGAAATGGCTGAAATCCATTAAGAGATAAGACTTGTGTGTTTTGCTCTGTAGCAGCAGTAGCACTTAATGTAAGGATTTGCTTCTTTTTAAAATCCTGATTTCTCTTAGCCACCTTCTCTACCAGCTCAGGAGACCTTGGGTATGAAGGTCTCATGGTGAGTGCACACCAGATGTCTGAGGGAGCAGGTGCTGGCAAGCACAAGCTGCCGGCAGGGATTGTGCCTTCCCGTGGGGCTTTACCCAGTGGGGAGCTGGAGCATGTTCCTTAGGTTCCTGGAGATACCTGGCTGCCTTCCTGGCCATCAGGTTGCAGCTCAGGCTGACCAGCTCCAACTCACCGCCAGCCTCCTGGACTGGGACGGAGAGGCTGTGGCCCTGGGCTGCAGATATGTGATGAACATTCCGCAGGCAGAGGACCACGGCTGGGGCGTGCCTGTCATTTGAGCTTTGCTGTCAGCATGTGGTATTCGTCAAGACTGAAATCCAAATACATATTGTGGAGGTAAAGCCATTAGCCTAGCAGAAGTTCTCAGCAGTCTTTCTTAAAAGCACTATGTTTCCTCAATTTTCCTTTAAATCTAAACACTGAGGGAAAACATGGAAAGAGGCTTCTAAAGCCTACTTCTTTCAATACTACAAAATGGAGCATTAAGCTTTTCAGGTCTTATAACTGTGGTTATATGAGTGGTACCTTTTTTCCCCCAAGAAATGTATTTTCTGTGTTGTATAACGTTTCTTTCTAGGCCAGGGAGAGAAAAATACGGATTTTTTTTTTTGTAGTATTTTTGATTCTAGTTCACAGTCTAAAATGTTTGTGCTTGAAAGCCTCCATTTTGACTCTTAGAAGGGCTTCTGGTTCTGAAAACGAGCAGAAAAGATTATACCACTCACAAAAGGGAAAATTTCGGAGCTTGTCAGGGCTTTGTCTAGAATTGTCTGTCATTTAAAAAATCCAACTTTAAAACCACGTTATTTCCCTGGAAAAAGCTTTCCATGATTGTAGCTGCAGAATTTTGTACAGATAGGAGATACTCCTTGCCAATGAGAGCCTTGTATTTTCCTGAAGGTTTGGCCAAGGAGCAAGGAGGTGTCTGTGGGCTGTCTTTTGTGTCCCACAGATATGGCATCAGAAGAGATGAAAATATTTCCAGCTTGAGTTTGGGACCTGTCAGTCTTCCTGAAGCTTTGAACGATGTGCTATGAGATGAACAGTATGATGCTATGGCAACCCTGCCCAGGCAGCCCCTTTTTTGCTGTGCCACCCTTGCTAAGGATGGATGGCAGAGAAGGGAAGGTTGCTCTCCTCTTAGGTCCAGACACATCCCACCTGGCTTCAGGCATGCAGCTGAGTTACCCTCTGGCAGTTTAGCTGAAGGAGTTGGTGAGTGGGACAAACCTTTCCAAGGGGTAATTTGGTTCACCAGACTTCACCTAGAGATCTCTCCCTTTCCTTGTTTGACTAAAAGGAAAACCCAGGGTAACTTTGCTCTCTGGCTTACTTGGGTCAGCAACATGCCTGAAGTAAGAGGGAAACAATCTGGGAGTTAGCTGGGGCACCATAGTGGTGATGGGTGACTGGGAAGAGTATGTGGAGAGGGGATCTCTTGGTCATCCCTGCCAGGCAGGAGGCGGGTGATCTGAGAAGTGTTTGGTAGTGACAACAGAGGTGATGGGCGCTGAAACGTCAGCCTTGCTTGGCAGCTCTCAGGTGGTATTGCGGCCATGTCCAGCTGGTTGAATGTGACCATTCTTTTTGGTGTGGCCATGACATAGCATGCCTCCTTGCCAGCAGAAGCAAAAGGCTCATTCTCAGTCCGTTGCAAAATAGGTAATGCCCAGTGCTGCAGATTGAGGAACAGCCTGAAGCATGAGGCAGTGTCTAGCTCTTAGATGTCCCTGTTCTTGTAAGGCAGCAGTTGCTGTAGGGCACTGAAGGTGAACCACAGAAAAACTGACAATCTGGAGACAGGGAATACAGAAATTTGTAAGGAGGAGTTACGTTATCCCTGGAGCACGCTTAGTACTGTTACCAGAGTTCCTGGTCTCTTCGCCATCTGGTTTTCAGTTCCAAGTTTAAAGAAATTGTATGCTTTGGCTCAAACCTTTGCCTCCTCAGGCTGAGGATGTAGTATATAAGAACCAGTTTATACATTCAAATGAACCTATGGCTTCACTGCTTTTCTGGATTTGGGTATCGAGAACAGGTTTTTCTCTAAGGCTTTTTCAATTGTGTTATTAAATACTACTATCTTAAGGTCCTGTTCGGTAAGCATCAGATTTTATTCAAGCCTGACTGAGTCACTTCATTGCGACCATGGAATAAATGTTATTTCCTTGGGAAGTACATGACAATTCAGCTGGGTTGGATCCAACTGAGGATGCTGCTTTTCCTTTTTGCACTGAATACCTTGATCATTCTCAATCAGCCTGTAGTTAAAGTGTGGTTATTATGTCCCCATGAAGATTTTTTTTTCTAAAGTTGCTAATTACGTGCCTATCAGAATAATGGAAAGAGTAATTATCCTTATTGTGCTTAGTGACATTGAAACCTCTATTATTCTGTGATTGGTGCTGCATAATTACAGATAATTGCTGCAACTGTATTGTCTGTTCAAATATAGCTCTACAATAATTACCTTATTTTAATTAAATATGTTTGGGATTTAAGTAGATCTCTCTTCATTTACTCTACTAAACAGAAACTTCATTTAGGTATAAAAATGTTGTATGTTGCAAACTATCTGCTCATTCAACACCTCACCTATTGATTTCAGCTAACGTGATTTTACTTGTTCTGTTTGAAAATCACTCAAATCCAGTTAATTAAATATTAAAAAAAAAACGTTCCTGTGTCCCAAGGCTAGACTTCAGAGTGAAAATTCCCAAAACTTTTCTTGTTGCAGAGCTGTAAGATGTAGTCTTAAGACTTTGACTTTCTGGAAAAAAACAAGTATGTTTTCCACGCCTAAGAAAAAAGCTTTATGAACCCCGGCACTTTAATTTTTGAAAAATCATCTTTAACAGAAGACAGACATCTCTAAGAAGCCAGGTGATTTGTTTCAGAAAGTAAAATTGGCCTGGATTCAGCATCCATTGGAGCTATGCTGTGTGCTTTATAACCTCGGGCTGCTGCTGCCCTGACTGCTAGGGAGGGTTTGTGTGCCTATGGCCTTTCTTCATCCCCTCCCGTGGGCTCACGGAGGGCTCCCTTGATCTGCTTTTCCATGCTTGGTCTGAGGAGGTGCTGGGAATGCTCACTTGTGGAGGGAACGTCTGGGGCCAGTAGCCCCTCTCCCCATAATTGCATAGGAAGGCTGTTCACAGTCAAAGTTGACTTGGTACTACAGCTAGGGCAAGCAGAAAAGTGTACACAGGGAATCTAAATGCAGCCAACTGAGATGTATGAAGGGCTCTGGTATCCTGAAAGACCCTTTCATTAAAGACCTGACGCTTTGTACTGGCTTTAAGTCAGCCTTAAGGAAATGCAGGTCCTTCCAGAGCTTCGGCAATGCCTTCTGCTGAACAGAGTTGTTCAGGTCACTGCTGAGGAGCTAGGGTCAGTACGAACAATATTTGCTGGTACTAAGATTGCCTGGTGACCTAAAGCAAAAATCGAGGCCTCTAAATCTTTTTCTGGGACATTGGTTTGAATCGCTACTGAGTAGGACTGCTCAGTGTTTATCAGGTGGGCAGGCAAACCCAGTGTGGCTCCTTGCTCTGACTGACAGCTGAGCTACGTAATACTTCGGGAGTTTCAAATTTGGCTCCTCAGTATTTTGGCATTTACAAGCAACGCAGGATTCAGGAGATGTAAGTTTTAGCAAAAAGTGAGCGGGATGTTACAGGGAAAAAATCAAAAGTGATAAATCTTCCACTTAAGTGCTGATGTATGACCTTGTCTGATTTACTTTGGATTTACTGACAGCTTGAACGCTCTGCGAGTGAGTGGATTGTTCAGTCTCATTCTAGAGCGCATTAAAGCGATAGCAGTACTCGTACTCAGGCTGAATACTTTAGGTATAATGAGCAGACTTACACTGGGCAAGAGAAAGTCTTCAGTTTCAAATAATTATGTAGTCCAACAACAGAGGAAAATTGAGTACTGTCATGGTATATAGAATGTGCTTCTACTAATCAAATATAAAACTTGTATTTTGGGTATTGAAGTCCTATATAGGGGTAACAACATTCATTACTTTCTAGTTGCACACATAGCAGTGCAAACATTTAATTAGCGTGTTTACCACCCAGGGCTATGTATGGGAGCTATGAAAATAATAAATAGGCAATCTGAGAATTAAAGACTTTCAAAATTTTGCATGTGAACAGAATTGTAATGCATCTAAGCAAAATACTTGGAAAATAGCTTCAGTGATGTTATTTTAAGTAATTTCACATTAATTTGTACTACTGTTCAGGCTTAATTTAATTCAGGCCAATACAGATGGAAGGAGTATTTCGAAATGAGAAGATGAGTGCAATGATTCTATTTTATTATTAAGGATTTTTTTTTTTTTCCTGTTTGGATGTAACTAGGGAAGAAGAGTGTCATAATTATGCTTTGTTCCTGGGGTTTGTTGTATTTTGTAAGTTTGTTACATTCAATGGAATACTATTTTAATGTGAGCTTCCTTATTATGACTCCGATCCTGAAAAGATATAGGAGTGCTGAGCATTATGTGCATAATCATATAAATGTTTAGGCTAAACATTAATAAGAGAAAGTTTCTGGATTTTGATTTATTTTTTTAAATTTGAATATTCCAGACCCATTCTGCAAAGGTTTAAGCAAAAATTTACCTTTAAGGAACACTGCAGTTGATGGAATTTGCAGACAGCTATTTAAAAAAAAATCCCGCTAAGCTTTGCACCTTTAAGCATTGAATCACCTGGGATGACCTGGTCTTCCTTGCCTAAAAAGGATTGCCACAGAAAAGGACAATGTGATATTTATTTCAGAAAAAAGAAACAGGAAATCCCCATACCTGTAATTTCCTGTAATTTGTTTTAGGACACAGATTATTTCTGATGATGCTGTCTTCCTCATGAATAGAAATTTTTTTTGCGGGTCAAGGTGAGAAAAGATTTTTTTCACAGGAGGGTTTCTCTTCAGATTTCATGCATTTGCTGAAGAATGACACCATAATGACACGTTCGTAGAATCCACTATTGACTTACGTCAATCATGAATAATTTGGAGGAAAGTGCCACTTTGTAACTGGTGAGAGTGAGAAAACCTGGACTGACTTCAAGATGGCACTGTTGGGAATTGCTCAGTCCCGGGCGATGTCTGTGAGGTGGCATCTTCCTGGGTTTTTCTTCTCCTGGTGGGGGCTCCTTCCCGAATTAATGAAATCAGTGGTCTACACGTTGATATCTAGTAACAGTGTCTGTGATGTTTTGTGACAAATTACTGACTTGGGTTAGCGGGTTGTGCCTTCACAGTGGCAAATTACTGGTTGGTAACCAAGAAAGGGAAATACTGACAGTTTGCCTCAAGGTAGTGTACTACTGAAAGTTGCCTTTCCCAGGAGGAGATTGTTATAGCTGGAATCTGTTTATTATTTGCAGAAATATCACATAACTTGGTTGTTTTGCCTTAGGTTTTTGCATCCAGGTTCCTGCTATTACAATTTCATCAACTATCATTCTGCTTTAATTTACGGTGACTTCAGTGTTGCTGCGAGTGTTAGCATACCTGTGTTTACACCATAAAAATAAATAATTATTCAGATTTCTGGTGAAATATAGTACTGTCAATCTTCTTTCTTTTACTGGTGCTATTTTGGGTAAGACTATCAGTGTCTCATCTTGCAAATACTTTACTACTGCATTGCTATAGTGACATGTTTTTTTGTAAAAGTAAATGAAGTTAGGAGAGTATAAGCAGTCATAAAGTGCTCAGAATTGACGCTCAAAAGTAATGGCTCCCTCCTGTTATGGAAAAGGAATTGTCATCTGGAGAAACCAGCAAAAGATGAGTCCAATGACTGAATCATCAGATCAGACTCATAGAATTGCCTGGCTCTGTCATCTTGATACCCTCTTCATAGTTACAGGGGCTGCTGTTATGACTCCCCAAAACTTTCCTTTCTTTGGTATGATTAAGCCCTGCTTACTCAGCTTCTCCTCACATGCCAAGTGCTCCAGTCCTGACCACCCTGGTGACCCTATGCTGATGTCCCTCCAGTTTTTCCATGTCTCTTTTGTACTGGGTACCCCAAAACTGAACCAAGCATCCAAAAGCTGGACTGCATGTGTTGTCCCTGGTTCCATATATTAGAGTCAAGCTGGGCTGCATTTTAGTCAGATGGACTAAATTATGGGTTTAATGAGTTTGCTGTGCAAAACTGCATCTTTTCTGTTCATTTGTGGGGGAAGATGTAAGAGTTCTCTTTATCAAGGGTATGAGTATGAAAGCTTCACAGGTACCTACATCAAAAAAAAAAAAAAAAAAAAAAAAAAAGCAAAGAAAGAAAACCCTGAGATACTATGCTTCAGCAGTGGGATTCCCCCTGCCTTCTTTTTCCCAAACAATGACATCATTTTGATGTGATGAAAAACAATAATGGCAAATGGAAATACATCAACTAGACTCAGGAGGACAGTAATCGCTATGGCTTAAAAAGCTGCTAGCATTAAGCATACTCCTTAAGTCAGTAGGCAACAGTCTCAGTGCTATTGCAAATGGAAAAATGAAGACTACTGGCTTGTGATCGTGATTCAAAGCTCACTGAAGCCAAGGGAAGCCTTCCCTGCTCCATCAAAGGGATTTTGATTAACTTCTACAACCTAGTCTGAGGTGGCATTTCTCACCTACTCAAAATAGATATGAGGTTCCTTAAATCTCTTTAGAGAACTAGGTTGTTCTCATTAATTCCTTTGAAAATAGACTGTGTTCAGTGCCTCTTGACATGTTCATTTACCTTGTAATGGTGCAATCTTCCGCTGGACTGCCCACCAAAAGATGCCTTAAACCAGGAGCAACATTCAAATATCTGAAAGTATTCCTCAAAGTAATAGTCGTGCTTCTTAAGATTTTTTGGTTTTGTTTGTTTGAAGTTTTTTCTTTAACTTTTGTTGTTCACCTTTAAAATCAGTTTCAGATATACTTTTTTTTAATCTTCCCTATAGTCAGCCCCTTGTTGGCTGAAGATTATTTTTTGTCTTTCAAAGCTGAACTAACAAGACTCTTAAATTCATAGTTAGGCTTTTCAAGTAACAGCAAGAACTAAAATAATGTAGGATTCAGTACTTCGGCAACCTATGACCAACTGTGGAAAACACCCCAAACCAAACCAAAACCTCAGTCAAAACTAGAACAAAACACTCCCCTCAGCCCCCCTAAACTAAGAAAACCCCCTCAAAACAAAAACTAGAAACCCCCTTAAGTGCCGAGAGCTAATACAATGGCAGAGGGGTGAGAACAAGAACATAATGGTCTTCTGCTGAAATATCTCATAGAAATGAGATTTTTCTGTCCACTGAGTTATGTAGCACAGTTCTGTACTAACCTAAACCGCACCTGATTCAATAGTTGTTTTTCAGGCCAAGGGTATTTCTGTACTGCAGGCTACAATGTAGTGCAGAGATCTCGGCAATAAAAGCACTAGTTCTGGTACAAGTAGCTTTATCCAAGTACAAAACTAATGATGGGGTAATTGGCTTTGCTTCTTGGCATGTGCTGAGGAAGTTTAATTGGAAATGCAAGAAATCTATGATGTAATTTTTGGATGGGTCAATTTCCCTTGAGGGCTTTTTACTGGATTCTGCAAGACCTCGCCTTATGAGGGCCTGTATATGGCTGATAATGCTTATATAGATATGATTGTGTTTGAAAGAAAAGGCTATTTGCAGAAAGAAATTGAGGTCCCCCCCCCCCCCCCCCCAAAGACTTGTCAGCCTGAAGTGTGGTTGCTTACGGTCGTGTCTGATCTCAGACAGGAGGTTGGTTATAACCAAAGAACATGTATCCCAAATAGATATTAAGTGTTTTTCCTAATGTACAGATTGTACAATATGAGTTTGGTACCTGGAGATATGTTACATGGGAAGATGTACAGTGAAACACAAAAAGAAGATGCAGAAGTGTTTTTACCCTTAAGTCAAGAAGCAAGTCAAGAAGCTTTTGATCAAAACAGTTATGTGCAGGAGAGGACAAGAGGTCTAATCAATGCTTACATCTCTGAGAAAGTAAGATGTGCCTGTTTTAGCTAGGGGAGAGGCACTGTTTTCTTAATAGGTTTTGGGGTTGAGCGGAAATGAGGAGCTTTCAGGAAGAATGATGAAATTCAGGAAGTTCATCTGGAGACTTTAAACAGTGTTCCACCAACAAAGAGATTTCACTGATGCGTGCAACCATAGACAGAAGGTAGGCTGAAACTAGAGCAAGTGTGGCTTTTTCTTTTAGTTTTTTTTACCTGGCACTTATAGTCTATGACTATAGTTTATTCTCTTTTTTTTATACAGAGGAATCAAATATTAATATTTGGTTTTTTTACTTTAATCCAGCTAGAGTTAAGGCCCACTTCAGGATAGTTTGGCCATAAGAAGACTCGTTGAAGGCTGCGGTATATTTGTAACCTGGGGCATAGAGAAATTATAAAAATTACTTGAGTCCACAGGGTAACAGGCCATGCTTTTATAGAAGCTGTATGGACTGAGGAGTGAATGAGATGACTGGTTAAAGGCTGGTAATGCTGGAAAGAAGAAGTGTCTTTGAGCGACTGGTGGCAGCTCCTTCATTTTTAGGAAGATGGGGGAGAGGGAATGATTCTGCCTGGCCTATGAGGTTTGCAAGGAAGTTCGCCACAATTGTATTTTTCTGGATATGAGAAGACTAGTATCTCCAGGTTTGAGGCTCTGCAGCTTCACACTTGTTAGTATGCTAGCAGCCACATCCAACCTCCGAAGCCTTAACCCTATGAAGTGAAAATGATAAATTCTAAGGGAAAAAGGTTGAACTCTGAAACAAACACTCTTTTGAACATAATATGCCTAACAGATTTATGTCTGAAATATCCTTGTGGCCTTTATAAACATTGATGTATCAAAGCAGCCTTATTGATTCCATGGAAAGGAAACCTAAGTAAAGATCTGTGTACTAACTGTATTGTTACCACCCTCTGCAAGCATAAGAGTGGGTCTTGACACTTCTGAAGCATATTCTGTTGGGTGAAACTCTTGTTTGTAGGGACAGCATTGCCTGGGAGTTTATCGAAAGTGAAAAATAGGTTTGGGGAACAGAAAAAAAATCCTTTAAATGTAGTTAGGAAAATGGATTCATTTGATGTTAGAATGATACATTTAAGTAATTTATTCTATTTATTTTAGCTTAGCTTCTTTCTAGTTAGAAAAGCATAGTATGTTCAAACAGAAACTTTGTTAGTAGTAAGTTTACTTAGACTGTTTTTATCAAACTCTTCCCTTTTCCCCTTTAATTAGCATGATCTGCAGGTTTCAGCAACCCAACTGTGTGGATTATAGGATTGAGTAACTTTTCAGGCAGCTCTGCTGTTGTCTTTGACTACCCTTAGGGTCTAACATATGGTTTGTTAGGATTAAAGTCAGATATTTAAGAAATCTTTCAATGGGTTTCAGAAAGAGAAAGTTAACATGGGGAAAAGTTAAAATGATTGCCTGTAGATTAGACATATCTGGGAAAGGAATATTGTGTTGTGTGAAATGTTGCTAAAACTCTTGGAAATTGTGTGACCTTGGTTATGGTGGTGTGTGTACATACATTCCTCTGACTCACTTAAGGTGAAAAGCTATGATTCTTTTAATGAACCAAATCCTTTCCGTGCTTGCAATTAGTGTTTATTCACTTCAATTAGTGTTTGTCCACTTCAAAATCACACAATGCGGTATTATTCTATTAGCAGTAAAATAGCGACTCTAGGCTGTTGAATTCAAGTGGGTAGTATGGTGAGCATTGCTTTTTGGGGTTATTATTCTTGTTTTCTCATGACAAGAGCCAAGAAGACAGCTAGGGGGCAGATTTTAGGTAATGGGATGGCATGGTCAGTTGTTTAAATGGGTGCTGTGAATAAAAGTTTGTGAAGGAACAAGAATCTGATGTTAAATTATTACTATAGTGTCAAGCAGTATCCAAAGCTCTAGCTACAATAAACCAATATTTGCAGGGTTTAAAGTACAGTTTGCGGCTTCCATCAAAAAGATCTCCTTTCCCTCAACACATTTGGATCACCAGCTTATCCTTCCCTTCAGTTAATTCTCTCATTGCTTCTAAGCAACCTTATCCGTCGTACATTTTTCTACTGGAAAAGGTATTAGAGAAATCCAGCTTTGTATTTCTTTCTGTTTCTAGATAATGTCCTCCTTTCTCACAGATAGTTCCATATCTGATTTCTTCCTAGCTCTCATGATTAAACTTCCTAGTGAGTCTTAAAAGCTGCTGTGGGCCAATGGCTTGGATCCACCATGTTGCTCTTCCTTTCATAATATTGGTGTACAGTGGCTCACTGGAAAGGGCTAGCAAGCTTCCCTGTGCCCATAGAATCATAGAATGTTTTGGGTTGGAAGGGACCCCTAGAGGTCATCTAGTCCAACCCCCCTGCAGGGAGCAGGGACATCTTCAATGAGATCAGGTTGCTCAGAGCCCTGTCCAACCTGACCTTGAATGTATCCAGGGATGGGGCATGTGCCACCTTTCTGGGCAACCTGCTCCAGTGTTTCACCACCCTCATTGTAAAACATTTCTTACTTATGTCTAGTCTAAATCTACCCTCTTTTAGTTTAAAGCCATTAGCCCTTGTCCTATTGTAATAGGCCCTGCTAAAAAGTTTGTCCCCATCTTTTTTGTAAGTCCCCTTTAAGTACTGAAAGGCTGCTTTAAGGTCTCCTTGCAGCTTTCTCTTCTCCAGGCTGAACAACCCCAACTCTCTCAGCCTTTCCTTGTTGGAGAACTGTTCTCTCCCTCTGATATTTTTTGTGGCCCTCCTCTGGACCTGTTCCAACAGTTCCATGTCCTTCTTGTGCTGAGGGCTCCAGAGCTGGATGCAGTACTCCAGGTGGGGTCTCACCAGAGCAGAGGGGCAGAATCACCTCACTTGATGCTGGCCACGCTTTTTTTGATGCAGCCCAGGGTGTACAGTTGGCCTTCTGGGTTGCGAGTACACATTATTGGCTCATGTCTGGTTTTTCATCCATCAGTACCCCCAAGTCCTTTTCCACAGGGCTGCTTGCAGTGCCTTTATCCCCCAGCCTGTATTGATACTGGGAGTTGCTCCAACCCAGGTGCAGGACTCTATACTTGTCCTTGTTGAACCTCGCTAGGTTCACATGGGCCTACTTTTCAAGCTTGTCCATCCCTCAGGTGTCAACTGCACTGCTCAGCTTGGCGTCATCTGCAGACTTGCTGAAAATTTCACTCGATCCCACTGTTTATGTCATTGATGAAGATATTAAATAGCACTGGTCCCAATACAGACCCCCGAGGGACACCACTTATCACCGATCTCCATCTGGACACTGAGCTGTTGACTGCTATCATCTGGTTGCAACCATCCAACCAATTCCTTATCCACCAAACAGTCCACCTATATCAAATCCATATGTCTCCAATTTAGAGAGAAGGATGTTGTAGGGGAGGCTGTCTGGGGGCTTACAGAGTTCCAGATAGATGACATTCATAGCTCTTTCCTTGTCCACTGATGTAGTCACTCTATCATAGAAGGCCGCTAGGTTGGTCACTCAGAACTTGGCCTTGGTAATTATGAACTGCCTGTGCTGTGGCTGGGCAGTACATTAAGGTTTGGGTATAGGGGAGGCAGAAAGTGTTCTCGAAACTGGCCCTGGATCCAGTGAAGCTGTTGCTAAAGTATTTTTGAAATGCAAGGTATGTGGTTTGGGGACAATGAAACTATTTGCCATTCACATTGCTTTTTCTTTTTCACTGCTGTTTGCTGTTCTTCTCCTGCATTGATTTCATGCTACCCACTTGTCTGCAGACAACAGCAGAACAGAGTGCTTTTGTGAGGGTCTTCTATGATGCCTTCCAAGACATTGCAAAGACATAGATGCTACAAAATTGTTTAATTTCATGCCCCAGAAGATTTGAGGATTGAGCAGTAGACATATAATTACAATAGTTAATCATAGTGGGATTTTTTTAGAGTTTCTATTAGGTTGAAGAGCGACAATCAATTCCAGTCTTTCCACTCCCTATCCAGAATCTTGAAAAGTTTCACTAAAAAAATGATATAAATATTTTGATGACTATAGAAGTATGAGGAAGAAACGCAATAAACAGATAATGCAGAAATACAGTCAACTCAATTTCTTCAAACGTTCTTTGCTGTGGTTTGCACTGTCCATTTAGGTGATAACGTTTATGAGTACAAGGTACTTTGTGGTGCTAATACCAGCAATCTCATGATTAAATTCACGTCAACATTAGATAAACTGAAAATGAGGGAAAGTGAAAAGCGTATGCAGAAACAATGAAAGGAAGCTTGGCTTCAAGCATTGGTGGA
>NW_009258284.1:2168609-2171581 GCF_000687185.1 Egretta garzetta
TGACAGAAATGTCAGAAAATATTCTTAAAGTATAACTCCAGATTACAGATAATGAGATTTGGTCATTAAGCAAGGCATTCTGAAAACTTTTTCCTTAGAAAAATGCTAAAATTGCTGGGAGTATGAGCATGGAGACCAACTGGGAGGAAACAAAGACAACAATGTGAAATCCCATAGTGGAATGTAAGCAGAACCATCAGTAGAGGAATTGAGAAATAAAGAAATAGAGCTGGCCTGAATTTTTTTTCTGGAAAGATTTCTCAGATGCAGTACTCCAAACTGAGATATTTAGTGTGACAAATCTTGGATATCTCTTAACTCATATTTTCAATTTTAGTTACCGGAATTAAAAATGGATGTTTTCACTTTATTTGATCCAAATTGGACTATGTAGTTTAGCTGAATGTTTTTGTAAGTAGAATAAAGCTATCAGTTGCACTGTTCTTCAACATCCTGATCCCCTCTGGTGGCTGGGTTCCCTGATGGGCTGCACCTTCTGTCATGATGCTTATGACAAGGTAATTGTGGGTTTCACATGGCTGTGTACACCATGTGGATGGAGAAAACTACTTCAGTGCTGTGGTGAAAAGGATTTCCTATCCCAGGCAAAGGGGTGGAGTGAAAAAAGAATGGTTTCACAAGGAGCAGACTGAAAAGAACCGTCACTGATCTGCACCCAACCCTGGCTTCATGAACCAAAAGGCATCAACTTAATTTTGTGAAAGTTACAGAGATTTTGTTCTCTTGCAGAATGAAACTTTGGCAACTTCATGCTGCTGTTCTTTAGATTTTCTCATGCCTTAAACTTGTAAAATTTTCTTTCTGATTTGAAACGGAATGCACCTTTGAAATGTTGTGACTACATTCAGCTCCCTAAAGAACAAACCCTGTGACAATAAATGCAGAAATATGGGTGATCAACAGCATAGAAACATGTCACGACCTGTTTGTTGAGCTGAAAGCAAGTCTCAGTCTATTTGTGCTTCTCTGGCATTCACAGATCATGAGTACCTGGGCAAGTGCAAAATTGTCTATTATATTCAGAGCCTGTCTATTGCAGCTTCTTGTATGAGATTTGCTAGAGCAAGAAATAAAATTTGATTTTTAATGAAATAATTATAAAGAATTAAAACGGAGTGCTGTGAAGTGAAGTCATCTAGGCAGAAGTCAGGAACAACCTCCTGTGATGGAGATGATGTGCCCCAGGACTTTAAGAGGAAATTTCATGTGACACGTAATCAGTTACATAAGTGTTCATAAAACTCTCCATGGAAGACTTACTAGTGCAAAATGTAATTGCAATTTGGTGATATGGAATTTACAGTGAACAAATAGGTAACCCCCCTGAATAAATTATTCTCAGCAATTATCTCTACTTGTCCAAAACACTTCAAAAGAACCTTTGAAGGATGCTGTATTCTGAGTGGAGGATTTTACTTTCATCTGACAAAAAGTTGGCAAAATGGATTTCTTTGTGTTTCTAAATGGAAAAAAAAATTACAGTTATTCACAACAGGTTTTCATAGGTCTCTGAAATTACTACTTTATGATAGTAAGGCATTGCTGACAACAAATTTAGTAATGAGAATCCATTAATCCAATTAGGGGGAAAATGTACTTTTTTTCTTCAACAGAAAAAAAGAATATAAGTGGGTTCAGCATTTGTATGCAGGTTATGTATAAATATACATAAATGTGTTACAAAAGAAGGAAATCACTGCTTTTTCTACCTCAGACTTATTATACAGCTATACTTTTATTCCTGTGTTTCCCTCCTCCCCCCGCAAAACATCTATTTACCAAGTTGGAAATGTTCATATCCTTTGGTGGTCATGTAGTAAACTGATAAGCTGAGAGGCGTTATAAAAATGGTATACATTAATAGACCTATACTGATCTCAAAAACATAATGCAGAGGAGGGCTACATAAGAACAGGCTGTGGTTTTTCAGTTATTATTCTGCACATGTCTGTCAGGGAAGATGTTCTGTTATTTAGAAGTAAGGGTTTAAAACAAAGCGGGCAGAAATGCTGTTCTGAAAATGTTGTACATCTTTCACTTGTGATGTTGTTCCTTGCTGGTAGTGTGCCAGAAAGCCAATATTTTTAATGAGTCTGCTGGACCTTTTAGAGTTCATGTTTTCATTCTCCCAGGGTAGTTGTAAATTTTTTTAAAAACAGAAATATAGTGGTTTTTTGGAGCTCGCAAAGACTGATATAGTCATTCAAAAGCAACAAAGGATCTAACACTGCGATTTTAACTTTCAAATTTCAGGGCTTTTAGGTTTATTTCTAGAACTAATACTGCAAACAGAAGTCGGGCTAATCAGGTTGTTTGGGTATAGAGCCCTTACCTGAAGTTCTTATTACTTTAATTATGAGAAGTTTTTATGGGGTTTCCAGATTTATATTATCAATTGCTGCTGGCATTTTCAGATGACAACTGCAATAATGGATTGTGTTATAACTGATGATGTTAGAAATTCCACTTATTCACAATTCTGTCTGCCGGAGATCATTGATCTAGTTGTAGGCTGAATGAAGGCTAGGTTTTCATCTGGCATAAACTTGTACGTTTGGATTGCTGCTTTTGAACAAATACCTTAATTACTTTCAGGGTTGTTTCCGAAAGGGGCATCTAGGTATGCCTGATTCTGTTCTGGCAGGAGCTGCTAGTTCTAGTACTGAGGTTATGGTTTCAGAGGTTTGGGTAGGTTGGGGCTTAGACAGGCCACTGTAAAACTGTTACTGCACTATGATGTACTGTAGGCTGTGGTATCAAGGGGTTCCTGAGCTAGGGTTGGGGCTGTTGCTGGTGGATGAACATAACTGTGTGACTAGTGAGGAGGTTGGACTTGGGATGCAGCATTGGAGACTGGCCGAATACTATAAAAGTATTGATAAGGTCACAGTGGGTTGGTTACTGCTGGGCTTAGCAGGGGTTGATGATGATCTAGTTTGTGGTCTGTAGCT
>NW_009258284.1:2171598-2172053 GCF_000687185.1 Egretta garzetta
AAAATAGATATGAACTTTCTTTCTTCAGAGTATGTCAAGGATACTGATACATTACAGAGTTTTCAGGCTGACCTCTCAGCTCCTAATTGGACCTTCAGCCTATAAACCTGCTTAATTAACTAAACCTTCACGAAGGGAGGGGTTGACCCATGGTGTAACTGTTCTTTTCTTGTACTTGTCTAGAAGTCATCCCCTGGAGATGGTATCAGCATCTCAAAGTGTTTGGGAGGGCCTCACCTTGGTTTCTTTTGTCTCCTTTGCTTTAGTTTTAGACTGCTGTGCTTTCCTGCTTGCCATGGGTATTGTTCCAGAGCAGGTTGTGTAAGGAGAGAACGGCTGCTGTGTTGCGTTGTGAAATTTCCATTCTTAACAATAGCTGGATAGCAATGCACATGTTTTATATTAGAGGATTTATAGCATCTCTATATTTCATGGTTAAATATTTCTCTTTTCTT
>NW_009258284.1:2172076-2177815 GCF_000687185.1 Egretta garzetta
GAATGATATAGGAAATCTGTCTAGTATCACTTATTTTTGTATACTTAAATTTATTACTCTGCATATGGACCTCTTAGCAGGCTGATCCATGACCAAAGATTGCCTTTCAATTGAGGTTTTTATGAACAAGGCTGCTTGCCTCCCTACATCTCAGTGTGCTAATAAGGTACACTCTTAACAACATTCATTTTTATGAACATCTGGAGTTCTTTGTAGTTGGAATTTATTCTGCTGTGATTCACCTTTTCACTATTACTTATCTGATCAGGATAGTGGAACAGTAAGAGTACTGATATCAACAGATATTTGGACCAAGAAACTACCAGGACCCCGTAATGGGAAAATTCACACCAGAAGGCCTTGGAAGTTTCAGATCAGAGCGTTTTTAGACTCTGATGCCGATTTGAGAATAAAGAAGCCCAATCCTGCTCTTGACCCTACAGCTGAACTGTTGGATGAGTTTTGAGTAGTCTTGCTGTCTTCCTGCCTGTTGGTTGCTGTGTCTATTTAGAGTATAACCTTGGGGGGCAGGGGCTATCAGGAATTTGTAAGGCAGGTTACTGAGCATGGCAGATTGAGAATCTCAGCTGAAGACTCCAGGCTGTGGATTTGTGTTAGGATTTGATCCAAATTAACAGATTGTTGTTGCTGATCACTAACATCTTATTTTCCTCCTTTCTCCTCGCTCCAGACTATGCCATGTGTCACTTATCTTTTTGCCAGCTTTGGCTGTTATCTAATTGTGTGTTTAGAACTTGCTAAATCAGCAAAAAAGTAATCTGGGTGAGGAGAAAAAAAGGAGGAGAATATTTTTAATGCCAGCACGCCAGTGGTCTGGGAAGGCTTGTCTGAGTGATCAGGGAAGACTGAGAAAAAGGAATACAGCAAGAAGGAAAGAGCAGGGCTGTTAAGAACAAAACTTGCTTTCAGCAGCAAACTCGTAGTTCAGCTCCACTATAATGAGAAGTTGTGTAATAAGGATGGTGCATTTGTGTGATGTTTCTCTCCATTTTTGGTTGTGCTATGTGAATAGCATGGTCACGTAGGTCACTACAGCATTAACAATGCAAGGTAGCGGGCTAGACCCTGCTATTGACTCATGAGGCATTAGCGTGAATGTATTTCAGCATTTGATATTTGTAATTGGTAAAGTAGCAACGTAGCTTGCTATTTTCCATATCCCTCTTTTGTCACTTCGATCTGGAAAAATGCAAAGCAACAAGGGAGATTGTTAAGAAAACTCATATTCCAACTATTTCTACTTCAAATTACTCCGTTGCAATTTTTTTTGTGCAGATTGCTGGATGAAAAAGAAGGAAGGGAACACAGATTTCTCAACAGTCTTATTAATATTTTCAAACTATTTGAGTTTTTATTGGAGTTTGCAAATACAGGCAGGAACAATAGAACTTTTGAAAATATCCAAACTTGGAGGTTAGTGATCATTATCTACGCACCGACTCACGTAATTCTGTATGAGTCAGAGAGCGCCATATGGACGTTTTTCCCTTAACTAAAAAGTAAATCCAGTTTCTGGGAACAGATGCTCCTTTGATAAGGCTCTGCCAGTAGAGAGTGGCAGTTCGGCAGTGTTGTGGGCTAACAGTGTATTCAAAGTGAAAATGAGCAAACCCAACATGGCATCAAGGATCAGATTGATGTTTACTGAGAGATCAAAGTAGGGAAAACCAAAACTGCTTCGAGACCTTGTGTAGATCTCGTGCAAATAAAAGGTGTGATTATGTGGCACAATTAAATCATGTGATAATATATCTGGGCAAGTGATAAACAAGTGAACCAAGGTGCAGATAGTGGGGTAGCTGTGCCGGCAGAAGAAGGCAACGGGTAATAGGACTGCATGCTTTTGATATCTGAGCAAATCCATTTAGCAAATCAGGAGAATAGTAGTGTGCCAAAAGTGGCAAGGTTGGAGGAGTTTTAAAAAAATACCTAGGGAATCACAGAATCACAGAATCGTAAGGGTTGGAAGGGACCTCAGGAGATCATCTAGTCCAACCCCCCTGCTAAAGCAGGCTCTCCTAGAGCATGCTACACAGGACTTCATCCAGGCGGGCTTTGAATATCTCCAGAGAAGGAGACTCCACAACCTCCCTGGGCAGCCTGTTCCAGTGCTCTGCCACCCTCAGAGTGAAGAAGTTCTTCCTCATATTCAACTGAAGCCTCTCGTGTTTCAGTTTTTCGTGTAATCTTTTGTCTTCTAAAGTTTCCTGCAAATCTTTGAGACTCTTGCTTATAACAAGTGTAGGAATGGAAAGTCATTGGAAGAAGTGGAGAGAGGTGAAGGAAAAGTGTCCTGGAGAGGGGTAAAGAGCCAGTACTGTATAATAGAGCCTCCAGGTGTCATCACGAAGACACAGGAAACTTTGTCTGTCTTTGGGCTGAAGTTTGACAAGTAAATTGGTCAGTGCACGTGCCACTGGAAACACTAATACTGCGTGCTAAGAGCAACTGTATATTTTCAGTGTCAACAATGGTCTTTATTGCTTGTAAGCAGAATGAGGGAAGTCAGAGGGCAAAATCTCTGCACGAGAGCCGCGGTGCCAGCAGGTGGGAGATGAGCTGAATGCAAATGGCAGCAGCCCACTCTCCCAGAGATGCACGTAGCACAGGGCTGGCCAGGCAGTCTTTACAGTCTCATAAAAACTTCTGAGTTTCTCCTGTGAATCAACACACTCTGTTTGGTCTTGTCACTGTGCGAAAGGCAGATGTTGAAGCACCTCATTTTCTATGTTCTTCCCCTGTGCAGCACAAGGTAAACCTGCGTGCTTAATGTGACAGCTGCCACCTCTACTTCTTCCATCTTGCTGTTTTACCACTGATACAATTTCATTATAACTCAGTCATGAGTATGGGGCAGGACAGGTAGAGCTGCTCACGAGCTTGCCTGTGTATTTATTTCTTGTTGGAAGATGCCCACTTGACAAACCAAAATCTTTATGGGAGAGCTCTAGTTTCCGAAGTTCTCCAGTTTGAAAATTTTGTAGTTTTAAATTTAATCCAGAGTTTTGCTGTTAGAAATATTTGTTAAATTGCACTGAAAAGGCTTTACAAAATTTAGCCTGCTCTGTTTTGCTCTGCACATGCATGTACGTGATAAAACAAACGTGGGGTTTTGTGTTCTTCGTCATATGTCTGGGCAGGAAAGCCTTGCCACGTTGATCCTCCCATATGCCACGCTCTGACACTTAGAATCAAATTGACTAGGGGACATAAAAACAGCTGAGCTACAGACAGGAGTCACGATTTCCAAACGCACTATATAGCAAAGCTAAGCTAGTGTGAGGGCAGGCAGGGATAAGCAAAACCTTGAATGCACGAGGAGCCACAGGCCCCAGCAAGGAGGAGTATTTGCCTTCCTGCAGCCCCACTTGCTATGGCACTGGCAGCTGCCTGTTACCTGGGAAATAGGCATTAGATCGGTATTTAGCCCATGAAGTTTCTGATAAATTAAGTGCCTTCTAATCTGTTTTTATTGTTTATGCCAATCTATTTGGCATAGAGTACATATTCTTCAAACAATTTGCAGGGAGTTTATTTTGGGAAAGATTGGTAGGCTGAGTAAATCTTCTTTGATGTTTTCCCAAGGAAGGTGCTGCCGGCGTCTTGACTGTTTCTAGCTTAAACTTCACATAACCACAGGGCTCCTTCTGCGAGATAGTAGCTATCTTTTGCCGAGTCTTTTTGGTAATGCTTGTACATACGTAGAAGTCGGTACTGCCTGCTCCAGCATCAAAGGCAAAAGCTGGTATCTCTGTGATGAGGTACTTACTAATATGATACATATCTCTGACAATAGGTAGGCATAATGACAACATCTAAAGATAAGGAATGACAGCACACTGATCTGTTCCTGCACAGAAAATGGAGACAACATGGGATAACTGTACATTAGTCTATTCTCATTTAAAAAGCCCTAAACCCACATTTGTACTATCGTTTATTTAAATGAGAGGCTCTTACAAAACAAGCAAGGTGGAAAGACAAAGCCCAGGTTAAAGAAGCTGTTAAAATGTAATAATTACTAAAACTACATCTTATTAATGCTTAGAGACCTTTGCGCTTTGGTAACCTCAGCAGGCTCACAGTACAGGCACCCAGCCTGGAAACAGGACGTTGTCTTTGATTTGGAGAGGAAGTTTTATTTTGCAGTTGCAGTGAAGGACAGAAATATATTTTTTAAATTTCTGCCTGAGTCAGTTCTATTTACTCTTGAATGAGTGCAGGTGGAATGAGTAGATGGAGCCAAAGAAAGACCAAACCAAATCCTTTCGAGAACTTATTTCTGAATATAGAACCGTTACTAGCAAAATAGTGTATTATTTATTACAAAAGTTTGTTTTACTATGCCTACCCACAGATAAACATGAATGTTATGTGTGTCACTTTTGTTGTGGTATTTCCTGATTTATTTCAGTCGAAGAGGCCAATTTGTACAGAAAAATATTTCTGAAAATTTAATCCATTTTTAATGTAATATATCCATGAAAAGATCATGATCTAATCAAACATATTTCTAATTAGCGTTAACTCTGATTTTTTTTTTATAACTAAATTTATTTTTCTGGCCTAACATTTTAGAGTTTGCTCTAAACATAATCTAATATCTTTAGCAAAACCCCAACATTTTTTCATGATTGGTTAAAATAAATCACATTACAGTGCGTCTCTTAAGCTGCATAAGTGTGCAAATATTTCTAGCTTTGACAATTTACAAAGACTAAGGCTACTCTAATCCTTTTGCTGTTAAATTGTGTTCACCATGCTACTTAAAAATAAGAATATTCAGAACAAATAAACCCTGAAGTGACAGAAGCATGAGGGATTTAAATTTTCATTTGTTACATTAAAAGTTAACAGACCTTAGTTTAATCAAGACTAGCACATATTTTGTTTTCTTTAGATCGTGTAGTAAAAAAGATCATGTTTAAATTGCCATTAATGCACTCTCTACCTTCTCCATTAATAAACACTTATCTGCCTTTGGACTCCGACACACCTTGAGTCACAGATTGTCTTGTAAAAGAAGCTGAAGTAGAGAAAGTAGAGAAAACTGAAGTAGAGAAAGATGTGCTTTTACTGCAAGCAAAGAAGATCCATTTGACACGGAAGCCTCCATCCCATCGCATTGTTTTTGAGAATGGTCCTTATTACTCATTTCCATGGTTTGGATATATTGGCCGTAAATCTTTTTTTTTTTGACTGAGAACGTATTTTTTAACCCTTAGGAAGAAGTGACTGTAGCAAATTGATTTCCCTAGGGGAGCGATGCTTGGTGTTCCAGGAGGGTGCTGGGGAAAAGTGCCCTGTTCTAGTAGAGACACCCCCTGGCAGGGACTGCCGGTAAGTGTTTTGGAGCTTAGGACCGATAACTGTTGCAGTGTCCACCTTCCCAATTGCATCATATGTTCAGGTTTAGCGTTAGTTATTCCAGTTCTTACCTCTAACGGCTGTAAGAATCGTAGCCATTGACTACGTTCTGCTCCCGAAGGGCTCCTCGTGTGCCGTTGGACGACTCCGTAGGTGAGAAGCAGGTTGCGTCGATTCAGTGGTGCAGTCAGCAGCTGGTTGTTCTGGGTGTGGAGTACCTGTGGCTCCCCTGACCCTGCTGGGAAGAGTTGCTCCTGGCATGGTTTGGCTCTTTCTCTTTAAAAAGACCAACTCAGCGATGAAAACTGAGGGTAATTTATAAATGCTGGCTGTTGATACTTGACCGGCATT
>NW_009258284.1:2177827-2180282 GCF_000687185.1 Egretta garzetta
GCATTCCTTGTCTACTTCATCCTTGCAGGAGGAAGACTGTTTTACTGATTAAAAATCGCCCTCCCCGCCTTTCTTTTTTCCCCCAGTCTCCTTAAAGGTTTTTTTTTTTTCTAATTTAGATAGTCGGCATGTTTATTCTTAAGAGTCTCACATTGTCAAAATTCTTGAAGGATGATTGCTGGGAAAAATAGCTCCAGCTGCTGATCTCTGACTCAGCTGCTTTGGTAGTATTGTGGTCTGAAGAGAACAAAGAATTGATTGTTCTCTGCGGTGCACACATAAGTTACCAAGAGCTGAGCATCTCTCGGCACACAGCATCCTTTATCCTACCTGTGCTCTTTGACCTCGATTATTCATTTTCACTTCTGGAATAGCTTTCATTTCCAAGTGTAAGAGCAAAGCAGCTAGGCAATGCAGGGCATCCGTGTGATCCATCCGCATAACACCAAGATGAATTTGAGTAATTGATATATATACTACTGCCAATGTGATGGACGGTTCCATACTCACAGGTGTGTAATCAGATTGGTTTTCATCTAATTTTGGCAAATGGGACAATTACCACGTAGAGGAATTGGCAGTTTAGAGAGCCTTCTCACAGGTTTAATGGACAGCTAGCTTTTGCAATGACTCTCGGTCTGTTACACTGCCAAATTGAAAGGGCAGAGTACAGTTGTACTTTTTGTTCATGTTTGAAATTATCCTAAATCACTTCTTTGGAAGTATATTTTATTCTGCATCTAGATTATTAGAATTATTTTACTACTCTCTTTTTCTTTGTAAGGTAACTAGAATGATTCATAGCAGAAACTTCTTTCACTGAGTGTGTTTGTATTTGTAAAGGGATGATTAAATTAAAGACCACCTGCTAAATGCTGAGAAGAATGAGACTGTTGAATGCATAATTCTGCACTTTGACTTTACAGATTTACCCTTTTCCCAAAATAATTTAATGCAGTGTCCTGTTGATTACTGAATTATTAAAAGCACTATTGATTAATTAATTAAACCAGCCTAGATTATTGTATCTACCTCATAGCTGTACTTGCTAAAGTGACTCTCTTAAATGGCACAAAATGTTATGTTGATTAAGCTGTGTTTCCTGTTAAAATCCGTTTCCTCAGATGTGAAAGAATCTTAGATATTCACTATGGTATTTGCACAAAATGTATTTAAAAAAGCAAATGAAAATACTGGCCTTTCTAATACAAAGTCCAAAGCTGAAAATGTATGATTACACAAATTGTCTAGTAAAGTGAAACAAATCAATATTTAATACCAGTTCCGCATCTGTTCTTAAGGTTCCAATTTAATGGAAACTGAACCTAAGCAATGGATCTTTTAGGTCCGTAACCCAGGAAAGCGTTTAATTTTGCATAAATTGAATTAAGAGGAATAAGGGCAGTGCTAGCATTTTAGAGGACATGGAAAACTTCACAAGATTGGAACTTGGGTCATAAAAGTCAGTAACAGTGGCCTAAATCGTGGAGGTCTTTGTAAGAATGCCTCCAGCTCATAAATGTGTTTGTGCAAAGTACTTTGTTACGAGAGATATTTAGTACATTAAAGGAGAACTGAAGGTTGGGAAGAAGTAGGGCAATTTCTAAAGGTGGAGAAACTTTTTTTTTTTTTGTGAATGGAGGGAAGCGTGAGATAGTATCAGTTTTAAACCTACCAGGTTTTGATTTTTTTTTTCCCAAAGTTGTTTGGAGACATTTGGACCTAATTCAAACGCACTGAAGTCAATAGCAATAATGGTGAATTGAATGGAAATTGGAACGGGATTTCATACTGTTAGCAAAGATGAGGTTTAGATTTAACTGTAGCTCATAGAGTACAGAAATATTTGTGACAAACTTCAGGGCTGCTTTTTTTTTTTTTTCCTCTTTCTGGTTTCAGTAAGCAACTGTCACCCGTGTATTGTGTAATCCTCACTGCAGCTCCTCAGCCCCGTAATGGGAGGCTAAACCCACAGGCTGCGTGAGCGACTTTACACCGTGGTGGTTTTACGTTGGGTCAATTTCTTTACTTCCCTTTTATCATTTTTATCGTAAGCCTTTTATACATAGATTGCAATAATTTTCTTTTCACTTCTCAGATCTGTTTCCTGCTTTTCATCATGTGCATCTTCTATCCTGTATTTTTAAGTGTTCCCCCTTCATGTTCAGGGTTTTCCTCTGCTGCTACTGCTCTGCTCCTTTTTTCCTCTCCCTGAGAAATGTCACTAGGGTGCTCTAGATGTGGTAAAAGTTTGAAACTCTGCCAAACCTTACAGCTTTTGGTCACAGTTAAACATTATGAACATGCATAAATTTAAGGGATGCTAAAGCAGTTATGTAGAATTATAATAAGGACAAATTAATCTGGCATAAATAAGATGTTGAGCCTTCATGAAGTACCTTGTGCAAGTGTAAAAGGCTGTTGATGCTCTGAAGCTGTCACAACTTAAAAAATA
>NW_009258284.1:2180296-2181999 GCF_000687185.1 Egretta garzetta
GAAAGAGTCTGAAGATGAGAGGAATGGTCATAGCCCTTCTGAAAAAGGGCATTCCTATTTTTTTTTTTAACTTATTTGTGGAATTGAATGAAGAGTAGGAGTCCTTATTGCAAGCTCTGAGAAGGCTGCACATGGCTGGTGCTGGGCTCTGACTCCACCTGTGGGCTGCAGTGGGCCAAGACAGGTTTCTTGCCTTCATAGTGGCAGAGATGGATGAGCTCTGCAGCTGATCTCATGGGAACTGGAAATAAAAGCCACAGCAGCTGCAGCCGTGGCTCAGCACGTTAACTTAGGTGATCATTGCTTCAATTTTACATTAAAATGCTGGGCTGTGTTTTGTGGTGAGTGCGTGTCGCCTGTTCTGCGGCCTCTGCTGCAGCACAAAGAATGGGGTACCAGGGTGGGACGAACATGCTGCTGAGCAGGAAGGTGCTCAGAAGGGACTGGCCTTAGGAGCTTTAACAAGATTTCTCACTATCTCTTAAAGGTCCTCATCGTCTCTTGTAATCTGGCACTTGGGGTCCTTTCTTCATTTGTTTGGATGTCTATTTTACCTCACTGTGGAAGCGTTAAGAGTTTTAAAGCACATGTCCAGTAGAGTCAAGATATAATAAGTTAGAGTGTGATGTAAAACCACGTTAGGTGAAGGTGCATTCAGCTCTGTGTGGACCCTCTCATTCAGAAGCAAAGTACCCATACAGGAATCCAATGGGCTTTGGCTAATGTGCTTTCACTGTCCAGCGGTCTTTAATTAGTCTTTCTATTCCCTGTGTCCCTTCCTCAGTGCAGACTTCAGGTTTTATGCATTCTGCCTGCCATCAAGTGCGAACTGTATATCACCAGAAAGCTCAAGAAAGAGTTCAGATCTGCCCTCCCTGCCCCCCCCAGCAGTGAAAAATACTGCTGTCTCTTACAATGCTATGGTTTGCTTTAAAATACAATTAGGTTCCCTCAGTGGCACTGTAGTATGCGCTCTATACACAGCTCTGGAGGTTGATTTAACTTCAGTTATTAATCTCAGCAGCTCTTTATGGCATTGTATAGTACAGCACTAAGAAATAAAGATTATCCCTTAAATAAATGTAAAGATATGCAGGCAGTGGAGTGCAGTATTCTCATAACAGCCTAACCACAGGTATGCTATACTGCTGTGTAATAGACCCTATGCTTAGAAAAAAGTTTAAGCTCTCTTTTCTTTGCCAGTATTTTGTGGAATTTTTTTTTTTACATTGCTAGAAAAGTTAAGGTGGTCAGATTTTTTTTTTCTGATGGCTCAGAAATTTGGTCATAAAATTAAGATAAGCAAACTAGCCCCTACTTAAAACTGTTTGCCTATGTTGTAATATTAATGTCTTTCAAGTTGGGGGCTGATGTTTATGAGATAATAATTAACGCTTCCATGGCCATAAGTTTATGAAAATTTCTGTCCCATGGGGGAGTGTAAAGTCTGTGAAACTTTACCTTCAGTAGAATCTTTACTTTATCTCATGTGGAGTCCCCAGCATCCAGCAGTACCTGAGCTTCTGCACTAGGCTGGTGTCTTGTTGCAGGACACTTTCCTCTCTGTGGCTATATATTTCTAAGAAGCCTGAAAGAACAGAATGATTTTTGATTCGTCTGTGTATCTGTCAGATTTTGTTGAAATTTGGTAACCATTTCAGAAAATAAATGGGGTTGGCAATGTATGTTGTTATTGTATCAGC
>NW_009258284.1:2182529-2240286 GCF_000687185.1 Egretta garzetta
TCAGTATTGTTGTATCTGCAGGAAACTACATTAAAAATTACGAAACGCTAGGGTACAGATCACTGTTTTACAGACTGGCCAAGTGCTGAAGGACACGTTAAAAAAAATCGTTGAAGTAGTTTTACAAATGTCACTGTTTCTCAATGCAGTTGCTGTTTCTAAGCATTTTCCCTCTCCGCTTGTAAAATGTTCTTGGTTCATATGCGAACCTCCACTGTTCTGGGTGCTGCCCTCCCCAGCCGCCCTGTGGTGTGGGTGTTGTGTTGGCTCCTTTCGTTTTCACTCCTTGCCAAATGAACCCCAGATGTGCACTCAGGGGTACCTGGGGCAAACCTTTTTGTTCCTAGTACCTTTGTGCAGGTGTGGCTGGGGCTTGGATGGAGCACACAATTCGGGGCGGTGGGGGGAGATCAGCAAGAAAGACAAGAATTGTCTTTTTTTCCCTTGTCAGTGAGGTGTGGAGTGGAAAGCAGTAAAACCCTATAGGTACTGGCTAAATTGCACAGCTATGTCTGAATACATCAGAAAAGGAGGTCTATCGGGTAGGATGGTGCTATTTCTAGAGTCTGTTTTGTGCATACTTATTTCGGTTGGCTTCAAACCCACTCAGGCAGCATGGGTTTGACTCTTTCTCAGACATTGCTGCTAGATTACTAATGTTCCATTTAGGAGAGAGAGAACTAAAAGGCAGCACAGAGAGAATAGAGAGAAAAGCAAATGAAAAGCTATTGTGTAATGGGTGAGGGAATTTAGAGAAAAAAAAATACTATAAATATATAATTTATAGCCTGCTTGTATTGGTCTAGCTTTTAGAGATTTTTTTTTTTTCTATCACTGAAATAAAGCAGAAATGTTGTTTAAACTAGACAAACACACTTCAGAGTAAACCTTAACCAGTCCAGCTAAATGGAAAAGAGAAGAATGGATGAGGTTAAAAGTACAATCCTCAAAGAAAGAGTATTCAAAGTGCCTGGGCTTGAAGATGTTTATACAGAATTTGTTATGATATATTTGTGGTTGGACAAGTAGAGTGAAAGAAAATAAGAAATCCCAGCATAAATACATTATCTAGTCCTAAGATTAAATGAGAGAGTAAACACATTTGAAAACCAAAGTCAGTCTGGTTAAATTTCCTTTGTATTATTTTTCCTTTTAGCGTGGATGAAGTGTCTTAGATTTTAAATCAGCTGTTATTGTGCAGTACTGATGTATAGCAAATACCAGGCTTATGTTTTAAAAAGGCACTTGTGATGATTTTGGGATTTACAGACCATGACTTCGTCTTCCTTTAGCACATAGTAAATTGTTTGAAACTATAAGAAAAAGGAGCCTAATAGAAGACTTTGAATATAACAGATACAAACTAGAATGGTTTATGTATAAAGGAAAATAAAACTTGTCAGAAGTGCTGTAGTTCTAAGTGTATTAAAAATAGGGCACTATTTTTATGTTTGAAGTCTTTTAGAAAATTCTGTTGATGGTCTCTTGAACTGGGAGGAGAAATACTGTCATGAATAAAAATAAAAATGAATAAGAAGTTGTTAAGAGACAGAGATATCAGAAAGAGCCTGAAGTTTGGAAATAGTGTGTTAGCGGCTAAATTCACTTTATGATCTCCCATACTTGCTGGGCTCCAGCAAGCAAGGCGATGTCCTGCTCAGCTGTCTTGCCAGGGCAAAAATGCCATTTTGTGTATGGAAGTTCTCATCATGGGCATAATGTAAATGAAATAATTGTTTTCTTAACTTGGTCTCCTGAGATATAGGCCACTGGAGAGGGAAGAGGTTTTCTTTAGGACTTTTGGTGGAAAAAGCTCTGTTCAGTCTGACCTTGGCTGAGAGAGACTGTATTTCTTGCCGATTTAGGCTCCCACAGTCTCATTTTCAGCAGCTGTTGGAGGCTGTGCATGGCTATTCCATGATCTATGTGATTACTTGACCTATTTTAGAGTCATATGACTGTAGGAACATAGAATAATGGACTGGAAAAATAGAACAAAATCCAGTTTCTTATTACAGTCGTGTATCCCTTCCACCATCAGATACAATGATTTCTTCCTGCACCCTGGTGGCAGATGATTCCTTTTGCATTGGTTACGAACAGCTCCCCATGTGTATTTTTATAGGAATAGAAATCCTTTTTTTCCTAACCTGCAGCCAAATCACACTGACTTTCTTCAGCTTAGTGTGGGACGCCAGGGCTTTTCTGCATTAACTCTGTGGTCTGTCAGACATACAAAAGGCCCTGGATGCCTGCTCTTTGGACACGCTCCCCTGCTCGCTAGCTCCTGATTACATTGAGTTCTGTGTCAGTCTGGCCTAAAGGTGTTTCATACCAGATCAAAAAATCTGCAATCAAAAGATGAAAACACCAGCTCATGGTTTTCAGCAGATTCTGAAGGGGAGGCATTAATTTTGAAAATTTCTTGTTAGATCAGATAACCTCTTCCGGTCCCTTTTGAAGACTGGATCTTGCATAACAAAACCATGAGATTTATCACCAATATTTTTCAGTCCCCTATTCTGAATCTCGGTGTTCCAGTCCCTGGATTTATTCCAGGTGCTGCCATCCTTATATAAGCCCAAGGCACTCTCTTTCATCTGAATGCTTGTTAGATTTTAATGTTTCTTTTCTGCCTGTCTCAGTACCTAATAACCTGACTCATGCACATTGAACTACAGCATGCCACTGCCCATCAACCAGCCAAGTCAACAGAGGCAGCGCCGGCGTCTGACCCAGAGCCAGAGCAGCCCCCGTATGAACTTGACAATTGCACTTCTCCATCTTGGTAACCCTCATCCAGAGTGGGCTGGGGCACCGGGCATGGTGTGATTATGGGAGGGGAATGTCTTTTTTGGGAACTCAGGGGACAATGCCACTGACCACAGCAAGTGTATCTATCTGGATACCTTACTGACTTTCACAACTCAAAACAAGATTAAGGATTTGAGGTGAAGTTACAAGAAAGCCAAAGACTACAGTGAACATGGTGATGGTTTTCTGTTCATCGGGGAGCCTGAGTTTTAAGCTACTACACAGGTCTAATCCCTAATTACTGCTGTGATTCTCTACATGAAGATCTGGGATACCATTTTGTATTAGGGTAGGCCATTTCTGCTGGTGAAAAGAAGGAGACAAAGTTTATGACTGGCCAGCTGGGGAGGAGGAGTATGGGGCCTCGCAGTGGCCAGCACCTCTCAGTAGTAGTTGTCTGGGGATCACTTGTGAAGTAACGAATGTTTCTCATTCCGCAGTGCTTCCTTCACTACTAAGCCTCTTGCATCTGCAGTATACCCCTTCTCATGTCGGAGATGTTGCAAGGGGAATGGCAGTCATTGCTCCTGTGAGAATGTCATCATCATGACAGAATACCTAGCAATGCAATGAATTGCATATATGTCCCCAGCTCTGCTTATAGGCTGCCTTGTTGTAGGTAGCCCATGCTGAACATGAAACAATCAGTTTCAAGTAGGCTGTGTTGCCCCAGGAAGGATTGTTGGGAGGCTTGGATGTGGACTTTTGCTTATTGCAGCTTGCAAAACTATCCAGGAAATGCTAAGACATATTTCTGGTGTCTTTGGTGTGTTGAGATATGAACCACATCTCCATAGTGCAAAGATAGTCCAATGTGTTTTGTTTTTTTTTTTGAAGCAGTGGTTTACATCACAAAAAGGATTATTCTTATCAAGGAGAGCCACCCACAAATATCTTTGTGATGGAACATTGCCCACATCTTGCAGTGAATATGAACAGTAGTAGGCAATGCAGAGCTGGATACCAAATGGCTTGCCCATGGTGCCTACTGTGGCTAATTTGATGGAAATATAGTCAAAAGCTTATGCTAGATCTGCATTACATTTGTGGGTTTTTTTTTTTTTGATCTTCCAGTAGGGACACAGCTAAAGAAATAAACTGAGGAACTGAAACTGCAGCCTGGAGAACAGAAGTGGTCTTTTGTTTAGCCAATGGAAGGTTGGGTGTTTAAATGCAGATGCTGGCACTGTTGAATCCCTGCTGTTTCAGATCCAGAGATGCATTTGATTTTTCTTTTTCTGGTCTTACACTCTCCAGAGATTTTGCTTTTCCTCTGCAGATGATTATTCTGACAGTCTGTCTGTCTGTCTCTTCCCACCCTTTGTCTTGGCCGCCCCGCACAGTCATTGTAGTAGTAACTGGCTATTGCAAATGTGGCACCAGCACTGTGTCTTTAAACTTCTGAGAGCTAATGTATTTTCTGCTGGGGATTGTTTGTGCATGAATGGCCTTTCTTGCATGCTCTTCAAGCTGTACACTTGGTCATTGAAATTATTTTACATTCCTTCTGTTCTCTCTCTGGGAAAACTGTAACAGATTGTCTTGCAAATGTGTCCTCATGTTAGCATGTGGATTTATGTGCAAGCATACACACTGGCAATAATATAAGCTTCTCCCAAATGTTACTGTGAATAAAACTTCATCCATCAGCACGCTCTCAAGCAACAAACACGGGTCACGAACATCACTGAACTGAATAGCTTTCATTTGTACAAATATTCTCAGAGAGTTTCCCCAAAGTTTTTGAGCAATCATTTGCAGCCCACAGCTTTTTATGAGTAATTAGGTTCAGAGTTTACTTGCCCATTGCTCCACAATTACAGGATATACCTAGTGGTTTTGAAAGCATGTCTTATCCAGAGATCCTAGCTGCTGAATATGAAGTTTTTAAATGATATAGTTGAATGTTTTTTCTTTTTTTACCTTGCAAGTAGAAGAAAATCACAGATGAGAGGCTGCTATTCTACCTACCTACCTACCTCTGCTTGAATCTGCTGTGATTCCATCTTGCCAAATAACGAGAAGTGGAGAAAGTTGCAAACTGACTGACACTACCTACAAATTGTTAGTGTCGTTTCTTCCATGTGCCCAGAGGCATTATTTCTGAGTCTAACCAATGATAATTTATATTTACTGCCTGTTTGTCAAGCTGGGGAAAAAAAAAAAGGAAAAGATGGATGAAAACTGTTTTAGTACAGGTTGGGATTCTGCCGACAGGCAGCAAACCCATTACTTCTGCCGCATCGTGCGATGCACAAAGAAGCAATCACCTTTCTGTTTCTCAGGTTTTTTTATAGGCTCTCCTGTTGTTTGGCATTACTGATAGAAAGGACATAGAAAACTTTGGAGGCTTTCCCACTCTGTCCCCCAGGTCTATAATACACTTTTGCTGGTGGAGCTAGAAGCCCTTTGGAAAGCGTGTCAGGGTCATCAACCTCATTGCACAGTGAAAGTGCAGAAGCACAGCTCTCCCATTCCTTTAGAGTTCCGCTTGTTCAGCGCAACAAAAAGCAGAATCTTGCAATGGGAGATCAGTCTCTGACTGATCCCATGAAACAGAAGAAGGGATTAAGTGGCATAACTGATAGAGTAATAGGAAGATCCTGTAGACCTGCTGTAGAAGTGCTCATTAGGTTGTGTGGGAATGGGCTAGCAGAGGGCTTTGCCTGCTGCACGTGTCCCCTCGTGCTTACTTTCTGGGTGTGCTGATGGAAAGAGGTTCTGTTCTCGCCTCCCTCGGCAGCATGAGCGCTCACCCGCTCCCCCTGTTCTTTCAGTGATGATGGAAGAGAGCACCAAAGTCCCCGCCAGCTCTCTCTGTTTGGGTGGTGCACATCTAGGTGCTGAGGTGGCAACAAACACTGGCCCTGTCAGCACTGCCACACAGTGTGGTAGACTGCTACTTTTGGGCCTCTTTTTCTAACTGGTGTACATTGCACATTTTTCCACCAGGTAAAGCAAGGCAGAGTTTATTCCGCTCTGCATTGAGTCAGCTTCGTGGAGCCTGAGACAGGTTTGATTCAAGACAAATGAGTTTGTAATGTACAGCATAGCCAGAGTCTTCCTTCCCAGAAACCAAAGAAAATTTTTCGTGGATGCTGCAATAGCTGGCAGACAAGTATCTTTGATGAATGATACTGATTTTCACAAAGAAACTGAAAGTCCTGAAAGTTTTCCTTTGAAAAATTCCTCAGTATTGCTGCTTAAGTCATCTGTAAACAGCATGCTGAAAGTTTCCAGTAATAAGTGGTAATTAGCTTCTACTAGTATCTTAGACATATAATTTCTTATAGCTACCTTATAAGCATGCTGGATTCAGTTTTGGGTTCAGTACTAATAATCAGTTATCGCAACATCATTGAAACATCTGTTAATCACTTTAAGCTTTGTTAACTATTTATCAGTGTGCTGCTGCTGCAAATTCCGGCTTTAGATTTTAGCGTTGTGGTATTGTTGACAACTACTACAGGGTACAATTTTAAAGGCTAGCAGGAAAACAATGCACTGGTGATTAGACTCCCATGGCTTGCTGATAAAATATTGTTCCTCCAAGTTCATCCAACTGCCTGAACAAGTAATCTGAATGTTTGGTACATTTAAGTGCACTCTAATTTGCACTTGCTCATGGGTTAACCTCATATACTGATATTTATTTAAAACTCACTAAAGAAACCCCAAGAATTAATAAATTCACATCTTTTGACAGAGACCAGCCAATACTCAAATGACATTCCGAGATATAAGATTAATTTCCTCCTCCCCACTTCTGCTTTCATTTCTATGGCAATTTTCCCCTTTAAAGGTTGAGCAACTGAAGCTCTTTGGTATATGATGATGATTATAGCCAAGGTATATGGGACATGTTTTTATATTTGTTTGGTTGGTTTTTTCCCCTCCTTTTTCTCCTCTTCTCTCTGATGTTTTTAAAAATGCATCTTAGCTGGGTAGCGATTGAACATTTTCTTTCAGTCTGTTCCAATGAGATAGTTAAAAGAGTTCAGAGATTATTTGCTCCAATTTTCTTTAAAGCTCCACTTCTTTCTCAGCAAGTCAAGTCAGTGAGGAGTGGTACAAGCTAAGAAGTCTAACAGTTCAGGTCTTGGTCACAAAGACATGAGCTTGGGGTTATAACAATATAATGTTTTTATGGTCAGAAGTTAACATTTTTGACCAAAAAAACCCCAACCCCAAAATAAGAGGAAAAATTCAGTTTTCTTAAATTTGCTTTTTTCAATAAAGAGACAAAAGTTACGACAAAGCTACCTCTCTGTAAGCCTCCAGAACTTCACCTGCATGTGCACTGGATGTTAACACTGTGCAATTACCTAGTATGACGCAGGACCAGTCCTGCAAACCTTACTTATCATGGTTGTTGGACTGACTTGGACAACTTTATTTCCCCACTGATGACTTCATGCATGAAGGAGTGAGAGTAGGGCTATAACATACTTGACTTGCTATTGTTTTTGAAAGGAGCTGGAAGAGACTTAGGACCACGTTAACTCCTTTTCAAAAGGTTAACATACTTGTACACCTTTGAAACTCCGCAGTTGATGGTTAGACATTTGTATGCTTGTCATTTTTAAAGTAAGAACTGATCTTTCAGGTCACATAGGTGCTTTTGAAACTTTTAGCTTGTATCGCTCAAAAATATTCCCAAAGTTTTTAACTTAAAAAAAAAAAAGATGACTATTGAGTGGAAAGTCTAGACAGGGTAACTAGTTCAAAGTCTTGTTTCTGGTAGAAGTCTGGATGAACTCCATTAACATTAAGAGAAGATTTTGACTTCAGCCTTGAAAGGATGAATTTTTCTGGCATATAAAACCTATTTTTCTGCACTGATATTGATACTTTGATGCAAAATATGTATTGTGAATAGCAGTTGATTTTGAGATCTTATAGGTAGGCAGTAGGCTGAGATGTTTTCCTTCTGATTTTTGTGCTAGGGAAGGACTGCTAACAGCAATCCAGTGGAAAAGAAATCTGGTAGCAAAGTGCATAACTATTTTGTTTTTCTTGATTTAAGCTTAAAGGGTCATGCATTTAACATTTACAGAGAGGGATGTGTTTTTTAGCTATCTCTTCTGTTTGGTAAGACAGTGGAACAAATGGCATATAGGGCATAATTCCTGTGAAATTATCAGAATGAGTTTATAGAAATGACGTTATTTCCCTAGAACTATAAAATTAACAGAGAAGAATGGACTTTTTATTAAGTTCATAGGCATTTCACAGTGCCACAGAAAGTGGGTCTTTAAGCTGTCACGTGGAATGGGAATGGGAAAGAAGCATCTCCCAACCCATGAGAAGGCATATAGTGCTCAACGTACTGTTACAAGACTGTGCTT
This sequence comes from Egretta garzetta, assembly GCF_000687185.1. Classification (NCBI taxonomy): domain Eukaryota; kingdom Metazoa; phylum Chordata; class Aves; order Pelecaniformes; family Ardeidae; genus Egretta; species Egretta garzetta. The sequence goes on from NW_009258284.1 coordinate 2,190,692, forward strand.
AGGCCATCCTGGGAACACTAATGACCTCCAGTATATAACTGTGATATTATGGTAACTAACGTGAGCTTAGAATAGGGAAAAAGGTAGAAGTAAAGGTTGGTTTTCTAAGTAGAGACCTGCCACTGCTGGAGACACATGAGATTCTGTGTTGTATGGTGTATATTTAAATAACGTGGAAAAGGGAAGAAGATAAAGTTGTCTGATGACATTCAGATAGTCAGGGTAATAAAAATTAAAACTGACAGCAAAGATGTGCAGAAATAACTCACAATATTGACTACAGAATGACTGATGACGTTTAGCGTGGATGTATAAAATGATGCATCTGTAGGAAAATAATCTGAACTTCAAACACACAGTGATATGTTCTGAGGCCACCTAACAAAGAGATTTTATAATAGTTATGGTTCGATGAAAAGTGTCAAGTTGTGGTTTCAACAGCAGACAAAAGTGCAAACAATGTGAAAAATTACAAGGAAAGAACTAAGAGCAAAGAAAAAAGCAATAGTTATGCCATTTTCTAAATCTGTGGAGCACCCATACATTGAGCTCTACGAACTAGAGCTGCAAAAATATACAGAGAAGAGGATGTGATCAAAAGTACGGAATTACTTCTGCAGAGGAAAGGACCACATAGACTAATACTCATTGAGATTGGTGAGGAAAAACAGATCTGTAATTATAGGTAGCACAGGCAAGATGAGTAGGGATGGATATCCACTGTTTCTCACTAAAAAACCCCATCCCAACATTAAGAGATATTAAGTTAATTGGGTAATAGTTCAAAACAATAATGATAGAAAGGTGATTTTTCACTAAACATATGACTAAACTGTGGAATGCATTACTGAAAGAAACTGTTGAATCCAAACCTTCGGATGGTTTCAAAAACTGATGAGACAAATTAATGGATGAGAAATCCTTTATGGTCAATTAAATGCAGATACACCACTCTGGCTGAAAAGCTACTGAGCTGTAGATTGCCAGAAGCTGGGAGAGCATGGTGAGGCAGCAGCACTATTCTCATGTTCTTCCCTAACCATCCACGTTTAGCCACTGTCAGAAGCAAGATGCTGGCGTAGGTGATCTCTGTCTGATGCTGTGGGGCCAGTCGTCTTAACGTGTGCTGGTCTGAGACCCCTTTCTGTAGTTCTGTGCTAGGTTTCACAGCCAGGCAAGTAAAATTTTTAAGGAGCAAGAGGGAAAATTTTGGATGAGGTCAGATTAATAGAATCATAGAATCACTTTTGTTGGAAAAGACCGTTGAGATCATAGAGTCCAACCTTTAGCCTAACCCTGCCATCCCACCACTAAACCATGTCCCTAAGCACCTCATCTATCCTTCTTTTAAATACCTCCAGGGATGGGGACTCGACCACCTCCCTGGGCAGCCCATTCCAGAGCCTAACAACCCTTTCTGTGAAGAAGTTTTTCCTAATGTCCAACCTAAACCTGCCCTGGCGCAGCTTCAAACCATTCCCCCTCCTCCTATTATCTGTTACAAGGGAGAAGAGGCTGACCCCCACCTGGCTCCCCCCTCCTGTCAGGCAGTTTGAGAGGGCGAGTGGGCCTCTTCTCCAGACTAAATAACCCCAGTTCCCTTAGCTGCTCCTCGTGTGACTTGTGCTCCAGACCCCTCACCAGCTTTGTTGCTCTCCTCTGGATATGTTCCAGCAACGCAACATCTTTCTTGTAGTGAGGGGCCCAAAACTGAACACAGTATTCGAGGTGCGGCCTCGTCTACAAGTATGAAGGAAGTTGGTAACAGTCTGTGGACTGTAGTCTATGGTGATGTGTGGTACCATAATTCAGGAGTAATAGGAACAATGGTGATGTATGGCAGTTGAAGATATAGTCCCACAAATATGTTGTAAACACCAGTACACAGAAGGCAATTTTAGTTACATTAAGGAGCATCAGTAGAAATAACAAGACCCGATGGGAAAAATAACACACAATCAAGAAATTAAAAGACAATGCACAGGGGGATTGAGACACGGTTTCAATAGTAGCTTGTAATTCTAGTATTTGTTAGCTTTTGAATATTTATCTTTGTGAACTTAATGTACTTTTAATGTAGAGTTTTGTTTCCTGAGTTTTAAAAAGTGCAAAATGGATATCTTGCCAGTTGTGTCAGAGACAGGGCCAGGAGCAGAAACCTGCAGGGACCTCATGGGGCTGACCAGGAGGGAAGAGCTGGACCTGTGAACCAGAGTATGAAACATGGGTGGATAAGGCTGAGCAGCATCGGGAGGCAGAGCTTGCAGGTTTTGGCTTACTGACTCAAGAAAAAGCTGCATTTTAATGGCTGGTTCTGCTTGACTGGACTTGAGCCACTTCTGGCATGTATCTGAAAAAACCTTATGTATATTCTCAGGTGAGTCCCATGTGGGGCTGGCAACACCCTGGGTGTTAGCAATCAAAGCTAGTGAATTGACCTCTCCCAGTGAGCACAGTGACTGGCAAGAGGGCAATGGCCACTGCTTCAAAATTGGAAGGTGCTCGTGAGAGTTCAAAATGGTTTAACTCACAACTGAAAGCAGTTTTGTGCTGCTACATCAGGCAACCTTAATGATCAGCAGCATCACCAACTCTAGTCATAATAATGTTCTCGACTATTTCTTGATCTTGTCCCTGCCATGTTATCTCTATGATGCTTTTTAGGCAGCAGTGTGGTCTATCAAGACACCTGTTGGAAGCTTCATCATTGCTAATGTTAGTGACTGGATGGGAGAACACATTGCAGAGAACAGTCCAATACTGTAAAGAAAATAGTTTAATAGCTCTTTTCCACCTCTACTTCCAGGTTTTTGTGAATGTCTCTCACTTTGTCCCAAACTTTTGGTAAGTTTCTCAGACAAGACCTTTGCCACGTCAGCTAGTTAAGTTTAAACAGAAAACGTAAACAGAATTTGAGGAGGAAATTTTGGTCACGAATTAAGTTCAGACATCATATATTCACTAAAACTGCATGAAAAATTCCTCTCTCTCCCTCTCCTGGCATGCACGTTCATTTCAGATTTCCTTTCTGCTTAGCTTTCAAGTTTTAGGTAAATAAGCAGAATTTGGCAATTGGACTTTTTCAGGAAATCACAGGACTAATGAACCCCGTGAAAGAAAAGGAAAATAGGATTGACGTGTACTTGAAAATATAGACATGAAGCTCTGGAAAAGCTAGCGTTAAAATTTCCTGATGTGGTCATGTCTGAAAACATGTATATGTTGGTATATTTACCAAGTGTGGAAGCATCATCAGTCAGGGCAGGACATCAGTTGTAACGGACGCGGAAAAAGCCTTTTTTGCTCTGTTTTTTACTGGCAAGATTTGTTGTCAGCCCTCCCGGTTCTCTGAGCTTGGTGGTAGAGGGGGTGAGAATGAGCGTTACCTATGGGGGTGCTGGTGGGGTGCACCCTTGGCAAATGGACTGCTGAGCAGCACCTGTAGGATAACAGTGTGTTGATGTGCTTAAGAATACTGCTGGAACATCCCAATTTTGTACTTTGTTTATTTTTAAAACTCTCTTGGTTTTCTCAGCTTGTCATTTACAGGCTGCTGAAGTATTTTGCAAATGTTTCCTAAAATGAGGGGGCGGGCAAGAGAAGTGAGAAATCGGTTTGTTACTTTTTGTGAGGGTTAGATTATTTTAGTATTTTGCCAGTTATGTGTTATTTGTGACTTTAACATATCTGAAATGGCTTGCAAACCTTAGCGTGGACAAAAATCTTCTGATAAGCCACACTGGAAAAGGATTGCATGTTCTTTGCTATTTATAATTTTTCATTTATTATTCCTTGCACCTTCACTGGAAATATTTCAGCTTTTGTCTAGTGAGACAGATATTCTCATTAGGTACTCAGAAATTTATTAGGTAACCATTGTGTAGCGCTTTGCACTTAGATTAAAACTGCTTGATGCTACTGCAATCTATGTATTCACGTATGGGATAAAACATTCATGTCTTTTTTTTTTTTTTTTTTTTTTTTTGCCTCTGAACAGGGAGTGTGGCCAATGAATGTACAATGTATTGAGAAAGTAAGCAGCCAGGTTTTAAAGACTTGGGATGAAGTGAAATTTGAATATGTAAAATGCATACAAAGAGAGACTTGAAAGCATCTACAAAGTGTACATACAGATGGGTTTATAACCAACTAACATGGCAAAAGACAAAGGCATTAAAAATGCAGAAATATGTCAATTTTAGTAAAAGCCGCTGTTAAATTTAAAATAAGTGATAGGAGTAAAAGTAAGTTTTGCCCTCACCAAATGATGGATAAACAGCAGGGTCAACTTCAAAATATTTGCCTGTTTTCTCAGACAAAGCAAAAGAAAAGAAAAAAAAAAAAAAGTAGTCAGGATAAAAGAATATACTAGGAAATAACCCCTCATTTTTTTTTCAGTCTAAGCAGAGTGCACAAGGAAGTAAATTTAAGTCTTAAATGATTTTTTTACCAGACAGCCCACATCAAGATCAGATATTGATTACAGCTTGCCTTTTTGTGCTCTGATGCTTTTTATTGACTTTTCTCTTCAGTGCCCTGTGATGCAGTACCAAAGTGATTGGATCAGTATATTTTCCCTTTGGGATTACACAAGAAATCTTGGATGCCTTACAGATGCATGTATTAGGCCTCCAAATATTCAGAGTTCACATAAAATGAGCAAGAAATACATCATTCTTAAAAGGCAGAGAAGAAAGCTGCTCTGATGAAAATGCTTTTTTGTTCCTGTTGAGATATCTGCAGGTCTGGGCAGAGAGGTAGGAAGGTCTGTTTAAAGCAGGCTATTCCTCAGAAAAGAAATACGGCAGGACTTCTGAATGTCCGTGGGTTTTCTGCTGGTCTGTGCAATGCTTTGGTGATGAGGTGTGCTAGCGTTACCTTTATTTTTCCTTTGTTCCCTTAATTTGGTAGAGAAACATCTGTGGGCCTGATTCTGATTTATATTTGGGCTGTGACACACCCTGACAGAGGAGAGGGTTGCACTTCCATGTCCTTGCACGCTCACAGGGAAGGGACGATTTCACCAAGGACAACAGCTGAGAGCTGCTGAGCACCTGAAGTTATGTGCTTAATAGAAGTTGGATTCACCCAGGATGTTACAGATAGCTTTCCTGCATTAATGTTTCCCATCAAAATGAAGAAAGTAATCAAAGGTACAGAACTTTCACAGCCAAGTGGCATAGCTTTTGTTTTATTGGTAACTGGGGGCACATTTATACAATGCCATGTTTTGTAATGAAAGAGGTGGGAGGAGGCGTGGGAGGTGTAGGGCTGCAGGACGCAAGCTGGAGGCTTTGGGGTGCTGCTGAGGAGGTAACATTTCCAAGTCAATAACTACTCCAGTCTCCTTTGGTGTAAACTAATACTTGCCTCCTTTAGTCTTACCTAAATCACTTATAAATCTTCTCCCATTTTAGTATGTCAGCACTTCTCAGTTCTTAATGCTTTTTCTTCACGGAGTTTCTGTGAGATAGGTAAGCACTAGTCTGTAGATAAGGGCTGGGGGGAATCTAGGGAACTGTTGGAGCGTTTGCTCATGTGGGGGAAGGTAAAAAGCTCAGATGAGAACAGCACCACTTTAAGCACAGTCTTTTCCTGATCCAAGTGCCTTTTAATCAACTTTTTGTCTTTTCTGCCTGACTGTAGATCAGGGCCAAAGAAGCATTAGGTAATGGATACTTGAGTTTTGCAGAAATAGCTCTCCAAATGTCCCTCCATGGTTCACGTGGCCTGTCTTTTTCTTATGGGCACTGATCTGTAACGTTAAATATTTGGACTTAAGTATTTACAACCCAAAGGCTTAAAACGTTTTGTCATAGGTACAGCACACATGCCTCCGCCCCTGACTGAGGAAGGCTACTTTGGTTGCATGAGTGATCAGGGGAGGAATCCTATTTATTTGAGCAGGGAATTAAGTTGTAAAGGAAAAGAGGGGACAGCAGGCATGTGGCGGTTCCCTACTGTTTTAAGGTCAGATGTATCTTGGGAAACTTGTTCTGATTACTGGCATAATCAAAATGTCGTAGGAGATCCCGTTATGCTGCCCTGGTGTTAAGACAAGAGATTTTGGATTCCTGGAGTTTTTACACAAAACAATTCAGCCTACTTCTTTTAGCAGATGAGTCAAAAAAGCATCTTTGTGAAGTGTCTTACATGCCAGACACAGGGGGAAAAACCAACAGCAGCTGCTCAAAGCTTTAAAAGGGTCATGTTGTAAGATTGCCTCGTCCTGTTTAATGCTGTTACAGCAGAGCAGCCTGCGTTCCCTAGTAATGGGGGTGCAGCAGGAGGGCAGCTTTCCAGTGTTCCTTGGGGGACAGGGTGACCCTCCGCACAAACGTGAGACAGCAATTGCCCCTTCCTATCTGGCCCGACGAGAATGGAAAAATCCATGCAAGCTGAATGAGCAGCGTGAAATACCATTATGACTTTCCTTTTCAGAGTGCCCCAAGCAGCGTGGACCGGATCGCTGCCTTGAAGTAATTCAGCCCCTTCACCCAGCAAAATGTCTAAATGTGCATTTAACTATAAGCAAGCAAATAATCCCACTGCAATCAGTTAAGGGTGGGCTCTGTGTTTAAATGCTTTGCTGGAGAGGGACCTGAGCTTGCAGCTGGCTGGTTGGAAAGTCCTGTCCAGGCCTGGCATCCAGGACTAACAACAGGAGCAACCGAAGTCTGTGGCGCTTAGGCTCCTAAGCAGCTCAAAGAATATGCTAATCCTTGCAGCACTTCTTAATTTTAAGTATTTTAATCAAATTGCTAATGATTGAAGAGCTAATGCAGAAATCACTGATGCGAAGATACAGTGCATGGCATGAAGTTACTGTATTTCCTCCTACCTGTTTATTTCCATAGCAAAGATGTTTGTGGTAGTGGCCATTGCAAAATGAATTCCTGTATTGTGAGTTCCCTTATGTCCTTCTGGAACTGATGATGAAAGGTGAAGAACTTGAGAGCACCTACTAATCCCTTGAGAGGCAGCGCAGCAGATTCAGGCTGTGGTACCAGCAATGCTCACCCTCCAGGTTTTAAGGGTGGAACTGGCGGTTTATTAACCTGAGCAGGTTGCAGTCAGGTGCTACCTGTGCCCTCTGCTACGAGAGCAGCCTGCTCCTGTCTGCCACTCAAACTGACACGAGCCATTTCCCGAGCATTTAATTCATTATGAAGTAATGAGTTTGTCTACTTAAAGAGATATATGGTACGCTAAAGAAAGAGGAAATTGCTAACAACAACAAAAAAAGATGATTTAAGCTCTAGGAATATACCATGGGGACATATATTTTTTTTTATTCTGTTTTCACACCTGGCTAAACAAGATGACACATTGTTCCACAATAATTAAAAACTAAGTGTAGATGATCTTTATAGATTACTATTTATAAAGCACCATTCTTTAGAGACAGATTTCAATGTATATTCTACTAGTGCAATTAAAACTAATATGAATTAGAATACTGATTTTTTTTTTTAATATGAGATGTTTTCCTAAGATTTTAAATTAATTTTTTTTTAAAGGCATAGATTTATTTTTCAAATATTCCTGGGGAGATGTATTTTTAGATTAGAGTCTTTCAGATGCTAGGTTCTGGCTTTCTGGTGTTACTCTTTTTGTTTTACTCTTTACTTTTACTTTCCTCTGCTACTTTTCCTCCTTTTAAGGAAGCAAAAAAATTTAAAAATCTGTAAAAATGGATAATTCAAAAATCAGAAAAAAACTTTGGAAAAGCACCAAATCCTTTTAAAACGCAGTTCCAAATTAAAATATTTAATTATGGTTTTGAATAAAAGTGTTCTGCAGGCCCTATCAGAAAGATAAGACAGTTCCAAATTAAAATATTTCAACCAACTATAATTATGGTTTTGAAAAGTGTTCTGCAGGCCCTATCAGAAAGATAAGGCTTCAGCAAAGAACAGATTGTCTTAAGAATGAAAATAGATCAAAAGTGCTGTTCATGCGCTAGGAGCTCCCTTGAGGTGGACTGTTAGGCTTAGCAAAGGGAAAAGTGATGGGCAAGGATGTGTACAGTGTCTGCTCTTCAAGGGAGGAAGGAGAGGAGAGGAGTCGTGGACTTGCTTGCTGTAGTGAGGAGCTGTAAAAATCAGCAGGTTGAAGCCCCCCAGCTCCTGTAAACTGAGGTTGCAGCTGAAGGTGCTATCACTCCAGCTGTGAATCTGTCCCAAGGAGGGATAGTTTCAGTGTGGACCTTCTTAGGAAGGTGTCGGAAATACGTGGTTATGGCAGTGCAGTCAGTGTGTGAATAGGAGGATTTTCAAAGTTTGTCAGTGGCCGAGGTGAGACACTCAGTTGAAGGTAACTGGAGTGGCTAAGCCCCTGGAGCAAATTTTTAGGGTGTGACCACTGGATAGCCTTTTCGTAAACCCCTGGTGTTTTGCTGACCCTTCATAAGCTCCTTTCTGTTTACTTACAGGTCAGTTGCTGGCCCTGCTCTTCCCCTTCCTATCCCTGTTACATTTAATCAGCCTGAGTGTAGTTCACCGCTCCGACTATATTGATTCTTAGAGCAGATTTCATCAGAACCTAAAAAAGGAAGTGCAGACTGCTCCCCTCTTATTATTTGACTGATGCTTTCTTTTACCCTACATGACAAAGTGATAGATGTACTTAGTTAACTTTCTGCAAAATCATTAATGCCACCCTTACTGGTTGGCTACCCAGGTATTGGTTAAATAGCTGTCATGCGTTTGTTACCCGGGACGCTGCAATACTCTATAATCAGACCATTAATTTTCTTCTGGGGTTGGTCCTACAGAGCTGGTATGAAATGCATAGCTAAGGGAGGAAAAAACCAGCAACCATTCTAGCAATCAGATCTTTCCTCTTTTAGCCTCAGATTAAAGCTGCAAATTGACAGGAATTCAATTGGAAAAGCTGAAGTAAGCATTCGAAAAAGATTCTTCTGATGTTTTTCCCCCCATGCGATTAGAGTCTACAACAAAACAATGCATGGCTAACTCCATCTCCCCAGTCTCCTTGATCCCTCAAAAAGGGCCTGAGGTCAATGGGCCTGCTATGTAAGTGACTGCTCACCAAAAGGAGATCATCTGGTCTGATCCCTGATGTGCCCACTGAATTCCACGTTCACTCCTCCAATCCCCATTGAATTCTGACATTTCACAAGTGCTTTTCTGAGTGCTCAGACAAAGCTTATCATCCCCACAAGGGGAGCCAATCTCCCTCTTAAAACTTGGCATTCTAGAGAGTTCACCACCACCGCTCTCCGCAGATGTATCATCATCGTGGTTAAAAATGTGTCGTCCTATTTACCTGCCTCTTGTTAGATTACAAACACTCTGTGTTTTTCCATGTGAAGATCTATATATAGTAGTCAAGACGTTTCTTAGTTGTACTTCTGATAAACTAAACAATTAGACTTCTTTGAGATTCACTTTGTAAGGTATTTTCTACAACCCTAAAAATGTATTGGTGAATCTTTTTCTGCACCTCACCTCATTTTGTTGACATAATTTTAAAGGTATGGAAACAAAATATTACCCAGCCTTACAACCAGCCCACAAAATACATGGGCAAAGGTAAAAACCTGCTATTTCTCTTTACTCCTTGCCTGTTTACGTAGATGGTTTCATCACAGTGGGAGGTCTTTTACTCTATTTTCTGAAATTCTTTCCAGTCTTGTGTAGCTAGAATAGATCCATTTATTTCATGTCTTAGTTTGTAGAAATTGTGTGTTCAAATGTATTCTGTCTTTTCAGTGGGGTTCAGCTATCCAGATCCAACCTGTTTTCATTTGTTTTATTTAATTTTGTTATCTTGTAATTAATTATTGTCTATTAGTTTTTCTCCTCCTGCCTACTTAAAAAAGGGTGATTTTAGAGTTTCTTCAACACTTCCCGCAGCGAACAACGCTCTACTGCTAATCTGGTGAATATCCAGCAAAAATTCCCCATTTCATGAGGATTCCTCATGGGCAACAACTTTTTGAATGATACCAATTACAGAATTATAAATCCACTCAATTTGTATGTCATTGATAGTGACTGATAAAAAAAGTCAGAAGCCTCATGATGTGGCTTCAGTTGCCTGGCATCTGGTTTGAAGAATAGAGAACGTTCAAAAATTTGGACAACCTTCCTGGCTGTACTGTAACTCTGGTGCCTGTGAAAGACGCCACACAAGGAGAAGCTCTGCTCTGCAGTCTGAAGGTTTGACTGAAGCTTAAACCAGCAGAATGAGCTTTAAATTAATTAGCTCTGCAAGCAGAAATGGGTCTACAGCAGTACAGGCTATGAAACCTGTCCAGGTTTCAGGACCCTGAAAAATACATCTAGGGCTAACGTATGATGAATGCTGTGTTTCTGGAGGCTAAACTAACTGAGGACAGGTGCTTTAACCCAAGATTAAGTATGTTCATGGGGCTCAGTCAGAGCTTTAGACTGTAGCATATGCTGGCTCAGTATAATAATAACTTTTTTAGTGTTACATTTAATCTAAAAAAACCTCAAGGTATGTCAAATCTTTTCTGTCCCTGTCATGAGCAAACAACCAAAAAAATCACAAACAAATCCAGCTTCCTTCAAATATTTCATTATTCATGTAAGCATCTCGGCTAGAGAAAACATGTAACTACATGCTTAACTGTGTACATGTGCAACATCCTGTTCTATATATGCAGACATTTAAACACGGGTTAACAGCCCATTTAACAGGGCCCGTTGTGGGCAGCAGAAGAGCCTGGCTGGCTGAACAGCTTGGTCATATCGAGACAGGCAGTCAAATTCTGTTCTCGGACCTGCTGATGTAAATTCTTTGTATTCCTGTTGATGAACGTTATACTGGAATTTCTCAGACAAGTTCTGGTTCATCACGTCTGCTGCACAGTTTGAGATTGCGTATACATTAACCAGGTGGTGGGAGAGAATTTTTTTGTACTTTTAAAGTTGCGCGTTAAATTTTTTACTATTGTTTTGTAGTAAAAGTGGTCTGAAAATTTATAAGTGAGAATTGGTTTTGTACCAAAAAATGCCCCTTTCTTTTGTCTGCCTTCCAAATGTTTTCAGTTTCTGTGGCTTTGGTAGATGTCTTCATCCTGGCTCCTAGCTCCTTACCCAGAAAAATTAAGATACTGATTTAAATAAGCATATTCAATTTTTTCATTTTGTGTTGCATCTAACGAGTGTGCACAAATACGGAGCCTGGTCCTGAACCTCTTTCTGAAATGAACAGTACAGTTAGAGCCCACCCTTGTGAATAAAGGCTGCACACACATCTCAGGGAATAGAGATCCTGTTTTCGTGTTTGAGTGGTACGGGGCTGGCACTTTTGTGCAGGATAGATACGAGCCTTATTTCTTATGATACTATAACCTTCATGCCTATAGCATTGTATAGGAATTTATAAAGTCAGGCCAATTCCTGTGGGTAAAAAATAGAGATTCAACACTTACCATTAGACATTGGCATTTGAAAATTCAAGACTGTACTTTATACTGTGTCTCGCACGGTCATTTTGCTTTTGTTTTATCTCTGTATCTTGTTTGCGTCTCCAAATTTTCTGTGCCTTTCTGTTGCTGTCTTCTGCCTTTCAGTGCATTTCTACCGCAGCACCTGTGTGTTCAGCCCCTGGTAGCTCCTGAATGTCAGTGCTTCAGAGGAACGGAATCCCCTTGATTTTGCTTCACCAGCTTTCTTATAGAGGCTGACAGACACAGTGAGGGGAAAGAGCAGCACGAACATTAGTATGAATGTGAGCACGCCATGACTTGTAGAGAACAATATTGCCTTTGCTTTGTTAAATATTTATTTGTAAATGCAAAATACAGGGGTCCCTCATGTAACAGATGCAGTAAATTGGTGTATTGCCTCATGAACAAGCTTTTAGCACTTTGCCTCTTGCTTTTTCCCCCCATTCCCTGAACAATGTTCATATTCACCCATTTATATCACGTGAAGCATAGTATACACAAAAGAAGTAAAGGATCTCCAAGACCTGTGTGATGCTACAAGTATAACCACAATGGTTCCCCCATTTACACCATTCTTTTCTGTTGTGCTTGGGTTTTTATACCATTATCACTTCTGTAGTGTCATCTTCCATACAGGTTTCTCAGTGAAGTGCCTTCTGTCAGCACTAGTTAGTGTCTTTCAAATGAGTTTTTATTGCTGGTCTCTGTCTTGTCTTTCCACTTGTCTATGTGGATGCCCGTTGGCAAGTCAAAGATGTCATGCTACTTGGTATTATCTTGTGGCTCTGCCGAGCCCTAATATATGCTTTCCCATTCTGATGTCATCAAGGAGATCAGCTTTAAATGGTGAGCACCTGGCTCCCATTTCAAGTGTCTGCCACAGTCTTTGTCCCATTTTCTTACCAGTCTCTCCAGCACACTTCCCTTTCTAACAGGTTCATATTATTGGTTTGGGACTTTGATAAAGGTCCTTTTAAATCATGTTTTGCTCATTCTAGAATGAAATAAGGAGGTCAGAGTGTGTTAGCGATGTGTACTTCACATGGCTATTCCATCTACAGATTCAGTTGATAGTGTTGCTGGCAGTCTTAATAAAAATTCCCAGGAGATCAGAGCAGATGTCTACCTGGGAGAGCGGCTCAGGTCTTGTAACCAGAAGAAGCAGCAGCTGGATTTGCTGGGAGCACTCCAATATGCTGTCCATGCTACCTTTACAATAGATAGTAAGGTTTTATTTATCCATAGCGAGTTAGTGATCTCATTTTTTTATTAATCCAAATGAAAAAGGAATTTATTGCTTTCTGTAGAAAAATCTATTATTGTATCTATCATGCTACACATCAAGCAAAAATTTTTGCATTCCAGTTACTGATAAAGAGCAGAGAGCTATTGTATGAATCCTCTTGAGCTGCTCCTCTCACTCTTCTCAGCCTGTTCTGGAGTTTAGTTCAAAAGTGTGTGAGAACGTTTCACTAAATCTTGGTCCTTTGTTGTTAAAAGAAATCCAAACATGGAAAAAATCAAAAGATGCAGGATGAGGTCACTCCTTATTTTATTGTACAGTTTGTTTCCATTAACAAAATTAATATAAACATATCAGTGCAGAATATGCAGTTATGCCCAAGAAATGACTATGTTAGAGTCTGTGTTCAAAACACTCAGAAAAAGTCTGAACAGAGATTTTGTTGTTGCTGCTGTTTGGGTTTGACCGTACAGATTGTAAATTGCAATATCAGGATATGCCCTGGGTGGTTTTTTTTTTCCCCAAAAGAGTGGCTCTCTGCAGGCATTGGACACGCAGGTATTTTTTTTTTTTGATATGTGAAGTGGAATCTCCAGTAGCCTCCCATTATGGAGATTATTGAAGTTTTATCTGCTTTACTTGGCTTTGAGCATCAGTGCTCTTGAAAAGATATATTTCAGTGGACAGGACTACAGATCGAAATGTTTCAGCTGTTTTTGTCTTAAGTGCTCACGGTAATTATTGTTTTGTATTATTATCTTATTATCTGGCTATTTATCATTTTATATGCAAGATGTTTTTGTGACAAGGTCTGATGCTGAAACAGAACTAGGGGGAAGTACAAAGAACTTTGCTTCAAAAGAAATCTTATTTCTTTGTCATATAAATGTAGGACCTTTCAGGAACATAATGCAATATTTTCCTCTGATGTCAAATTTTCAGCGAGCTATGTACATTATACCATTTCTTTTAGACATGGAAGCATATGTTTCTTATTTTAAGAAAAATATTTTTTTTTCAGATACAAAAAAAAAACATTTTTGGTTTTAATTTTTGATAGTATGTAGAGGCTGAAATCAGAATTGGGCTTTTAAGTGCTACAATATATAGCCGTATCATGAAATGGATTCTGCTTCAACGAATTAACAGTACTGAGAGGAAGTTGGGAATCTCAGTTAATCTCAGGTGTAGGGAGAAGTGCTATTTTAAAGGTTTCTGAGCCATTTCAACTTTTAATGTCCCAGTACTACCTGTCTCATCAGTGATAAATGGTTAGCACTTCATACTTTTGCAAAAGGACTTACAGACCTTGCCTTATTCGTTCGTATTTTCAGAATGATGGATTATGATGTGAGTCCTTCAATGTTTGGTGCTAGAACAAACGCTGAATCAAACCTTTCTTTTTTAATAGAGAGAGATATGCTGAAGCTAAGCACAGAAGTGCTACATAAACCACTGCTAGGAAACTTATTCACTGTTTAATACTTCAGACTTATGCTTTTTATGCAGAAAAAACTCACTGACCTCAGGGGGACGGAATTGCTTATAGGAATAAGTTTACTTTGCTTGTGTGTGTATATTTGTGTAAAAAAGAATTACCTTATGAAAATATGGAGAGAGCTTATACATGTGCAGCAGCCCCCTGCCCCCCGCAACAGCAGCATTCTGGGCATTCTTGGTTGTGAACATTAAGCAGAAACCAAAATTGCTGACATTGTTTTAAAATATAAACTTTTCCCGAATGGTAAGAAAACAAACAAATAAAAAAAATCCCACATGATAAATAAAGTTTATTTTAAATGTATAGATTACACCATGGAAAATATTTATAATTAACTTCTGAGGTGCTGCCAGCTTTGTGCCAATTGAACAATCTTACTTCTCCATTAAATAGACAGATGGATGACTCACTTCCTAAAACACCAGTTCCTATTGGCAGTAGTTGGTGTATCAATCAGTATTTGCCCAGTTGAGAATAGAATTTTAAATATCAATGCACAGATCAGCTGTATAAATATCTGTATCACAGTCCTGTTGACAAAAATGCTGTGTTATAAACTGCATTTTCTAGAACTAAATCTGTAAATATTTCATTCAAAGTGTCATTTTACTTATCTTTAAATCACTGAAAAAACAGGAAAATAAAATAACTAAGCTACCGATGATGACTGTCATCTTAGCAGACAGTGTGGGGAAGATTTAAGTGTTAAACTGCTGCTAAGCAAAGCATTAGCCCGGCAGCATGTATGATCCTGCTCCCCAGTGACTAGAGATAGTAGCATTCACAGAAATCCTGTTCTGGCAAGTAGGGAGTGTTAAAAAATGTGTATCGAACCTTGATTAGCAGTTTTGAAAGTTGACTCTAATTATTCTAGTGCTATTGGTAGCAAAGTCAGATGTCTCATACTGAAAAATTCCCTGAGGATGAGAAGAGGTGCCACAACTCCTTGCTAAATATTTTGTCAAGGAAAATTGTCAGAAAGAGACTGCAAAACATGTGCGTGTTTCCAAAAAAGTAAGTATGAAAGAAAAACAGGAATGTATATACACATTATATCTTATATTAAGCAAAAAGAGATGAAAATGACCTTCTAAGCTGAATCAGAAGTATGTAGGATAAACTGGGCATTTGTTCACTGGTAGTACCATCTGCAACCTTTAGTAAACATCGGACCACTAATAGAGGAGGTAACAAATACTATATTCTAAAACCATTCAAGAAATCAGCAGTGACATAATGATATAACTATGTTATCTGTTCCCTAAGTGAATTTCTTATAAATTATTTCAGTTTCCATCATTACTGATGTTAGCAAGAAAAATCTCAAATGTAACCCCTGTTTGGGTGAGAATCACCTGCAGAGGCAGCTAAATTGAGCCATATGCACTCAATGAACTCTCAAATTAAAGCCTGAGTGAAACCTGAGTGATACCTAGACTCACCTGCTGAGGGTTGAGGGCTGAATATTCTCTAGGGAATAGAGTTACGTTGCCATAGAATTATTTATATGACAGGTTAAATGATAATATCTTAGTAGCAGCTATTGTAGGACATATTATTGCTGTGAGCCAGAATTCAATTATTGCTTTTTAAAACAAATCTTGTAAGGTTTTTTTGAAGGTTAAAATGATACTTGGAGATCAGAAATGTGTTGGATTTTGTATTAGGTGATCAGTTACAGGAATGTTTTATTTATTCTATATCTCAGAAGTTAAGTTTAGACATTAAGAAAACAAGTGGGTTTTTTACGGGAAACTGTAGTGATTTATACAGACATAAGGGAGTTTTTGAAAACCACACTGTGAGGTCTCCCATTCCTCACTCTGTGCATCTTCTCTGTACAGAAAGCAATGATCTTCTGCATGAGAAGTTAATGGCCATTAATAATGACCTCTTAGCAAGACCATATTTTTATATAACTGAGATGAACTGGGGTCAGAATCAGTGATAATCAGCACTGGCAAAGGAAAGACTTCATTATGAGAAATAAGGTCAAATCACTTAGTGAACTGAATGGAAAAAAGTCAGCTCTTGGAGCCAGAATGAACCATCTTCTTGTATCTTCATCATGAAAACCATAAAACAACCTCTCCATCTTCTGGAGAGTTATACCTGAATGCTTTTGTGAGTCTTTTTAGATGTGCGTAAGAAGTTGAGATTCGGAATACTCTTTTTGTTTTTTACTCTGAAGTAGGAGGAATACTCAGGAAAATATTCAGAGAAAAAAATTAACTGCTTTGTTTTATATATAAATTCAGATTTCTTTTAATGAGTTGTAGAGATATGTTTGTCTTGTTTGAGTGTGGATTCAGGTAGGTTGGCCAAATCAAGCCATGCTCAGATTTAAAACTGTGGATTTGCAAATTTTGTTGCAGAGTCTGAAGTTGTATATTTGATAGCTCGTTGAATTGGGAAGGTCCATTTTAGAGAATATCCAATATCACACAGTTATGCAGTCATGTCCTCTTTGGTGTCCTGTTGCAGTTGCTTTATGATCAAAACAGGTATCTCAGGTCTTGGGAATTATATCAAGTCCCTGCAGATGCTGTACTGTGATATGTGAGAGTTGGGGGAGAATCCTAATTGTTATTTGAGAAGAGAAACCCTTCCTTGTCTGACCGCGTTTTCTCTCCTCTCTATGATTGCTGTGGAGGCAGTGCAGGGTAATGTGGGGCAATGCTCTTGGAATACATGAGATTAAGGAATCTCCTAGAGGAAAGTACACAGAAAAAGTTGCCAAGGGTGAGGTTATTTTTTCCTTATTGGAGTTCCCTTTGGGGATTAAGCAGAGAAACATGCTGTTGGCCAGATTGACCATGTATAGCATAGTGGAACTCAAAACATCCAAAGTAGGTGATTTACTTCTTTGTGTGGTCCATGCGAAGAGTTGAATACCAAAAAAAGTTTTTTTCTGGATCTAGAATACTAAATTAAACTGCTGCAAATGTCACAGAAAAAGGTATGGCATGACGTTTTTCAGGGCCTTTCCTCTTGCAAAGGATTTACAGCCTGGTACCCTCCATTGCCACAGTGAACTTTGCAAACAGCTGCTCTGATTGGAGAATGTACGGCTTCCCACTCTTCAGTGCTTCTCTGTCATGACTTTTCTGGTGGAAGAAAAGGTGCAAGCATTTTTTAATTGTCTTCAAGGACAGTAGAGAGTGATTGAGCTAATGAGTTTGGCTTTGCCTGAAGGCTGTTAGGGGGCAGGATCAGAAGCCCCATCTCTATGGGGCTTGGGAGGCCTGTAATGTCTGGAGGGTTGATCATGTCAAGCATGTTTGAAAAACAGCATCATGAGTGGCATACTTAGATCTGGAAAAGAGTATTTCTCTGCTGACTAGGGCACCTTAACCCTCAGGAGCTTGAGCAAGTATTTTTGTGTACACCCTCCCCTACCTTGTACCCCATTTTGCAGAGGTATCTCTCCTAGAATGTAGGAGATCAGGCTCCTAGTTCCTCCTTTTCAGGATTTTCAACTCCTCTCATGCTCCAAGTCAAAGTATGCTCTGAAGCAGGGCTTTCCCACATCTGCTCTTCTTTTTCGTACAGTCCTCAAGCATTCTTTAGGCTGTGCAGTATCATGGAAAGTGAAGGATGTGGGTTTACACACTCCTAGGAGAAGCAGGGAATTAACATTTTGCAAAATAGGTGAGTATTCTGACCATTTGATTATTGGATGAGAAGAGAATAAAATTTTCTGAAGCAGAAGCTGAGCAATTGGATGCTCACACTTAGAGGGTTGGAAGAAAAGGCAAGCAGAGAAAAAGTAAGGTGAAAGGCTTGACAGGAGCAAAATTAGGTGCTGACGTATCTCCGGGGTGAGGTGAGAAATTTTGCAAATGCCTGTAGCACCTGATTGTTGACACAGGCACTCACAGAAATCTTTAAGCACAAATTCTTCCTCCAGTGAATCTTCATGTCTGTGCTAGAATTGGTAATATTTTGTGCTTTTGGGATTTACAGCATTTCCTTTTTGGCAGGCCTTAATAACTGCCTCTTCCATACCCCTAGGAAACATCAAGAATTATTTATTATGATCTAGGAAATGCTGAGGCCTGTAGCTGGGAGTCTTAAACACTTGTATTTATTACCATTTATCTAGCCACAATATTAATGTTAAAGGACAACGTAACCAAGAAGTTGCAGAATAAGAAGGCATGAGAGTTCTTGAGATCGGTCTACTCAATCAACCAGAATACATCCCTGGGCAAAGGGACACTCTGATTCCTGAGCAGCAATTTAAACCCAATTTTGAGGGATGGAATAGGAATTAATGGATACGTAGCCCATGTATAAAGGAAAGGATTTCTCCCTGGGTAGCAGTTAAGTTTGTTACACCAGATATTGCAATTTGTGAAATCCAGTCCTTACAACCCAATTGCAAATTTTAATTTTTGGGTTTAAATATTTTTCTGTATTATTTAGCAACAGAAAACAACACAAGCCTCTCATGTAAAAACTAAATGCAACCTTTTGGTTTTTAAGTATAACAATTTATAATTCATAAAGTACAATTTGTAATTAACCAGTTAAATTGCAAAGTAAGTAATTACCTAATACAAGAAATAAAAAAAGAAACAACTTAGAAACAGGACACATTAACTTACTGTGAATGCATTTAAGACACAAATTAATTGAAAGCTTTTTTGTTTTGGGAGAAATGTCATTCTGGCCCAGCTAACCAACAGAGCTGCAGGGGCAGCCAACCTAAATTTTTTTAAGAGCTTGCCAACATTATGACTCAAATCAAATAACTTGGCTGCCCAAAATAACAGAGGAATGGTCTCTTATCTGTTAGAGGTCCTTGTCAAGCCTATAACCCATGCATTTTGTTTCTTCACAAGTTCTTTACACCAGTATATGACTAGAAGAATAATACAGAATTATGGG
This sequence comes from Egretta garzetta, assembly GCF_000687185.1. Lineage (NCBI taxonomy): Eukaryota > Metazoa > Chordata > Aves > Pelecaniformes > Ardeidae > Egretta > Egretta garzetta. The sequence continues at coordinate 2,209,775 of NW_009258284.1, forward strand.
TGCTAAATGGAGCATTTATGCTGGGCTCTACTAACTAGGTTTCCTTACAAAACTTATTAATGTCATATTGCTTTCAAGAGATTAAATGTCTTGTCTTGTAGAACAATACCTATTTAGTCAGATCTATTCTGCATTTACTGTATTGTATTTTCCTTTTTCTAACTGCATCTGAAGAGAATAAATCCTTTCCCTTTGTTCTCCCATGCACAAAGCTTTCAAAAATAGAAAGAAAAGAGTACCATCAGAAAATGAAATAGAGTTCACCTTCAAAGTACTGCATGTGACTGGAAATAAAATAATTCCATTTCATGGAGTGATATATTTTCAGTGCTTTTTCTATCTTCAGATTTACTGCCATGTCAGAAAAGTAACTTGAAATCTACAGCAAGTAAGAGGACGGAAGATACTTATACTTTCTTCCCAAACGTCATATTCCCAAATACCTTGAGTCTCTCGATTATTGGTTCATTGGATGCAGCAGATATTTCCTTTGACCTTTTGAGCATCAGAAAGCCTGAATCAGCAAAAACTCCTCTCCAACCACACAAATGCAAATGCTACCTGTTTAGAAGATCTCCTTGGCCTTTAAACCCAACTAGCCCAACAGAGCCTGAGTTTTCCTGAAATACAAACGCATGGGCTTGAATCACTGAGTATAATAGATATTGCACCACTTTGGAAAAAATTGAAGAGAAATCCTCTCTTCCATCGAGTTCAGCGAGATAGCTAAATTTATCAGAGCAACTGAGAGAACAGTGTTATCCATTCTGCTTGACATCTTTCAAACCGCAATTAGAGGACTGAGAGTCATTCTGATACCAAATATTAAACCACTCTTGCCCCAAATCTTACCTGAACTTATATTAAAAATAATATGTTTTGCAAGATCTGAGAAGTTGAGGTGCAAAAAGGTGCAGTTTGAAAATCTGTGTAATTTTGAAAGGCCTGTTCAATCTGCAAATCTATCTGAAAGTGTGATTCATGCTTGAATGAAACTTTCACCAATTGCATGTAAAACCCAGTGAAGCCCCTGGAAACTGGATGCACGCAATGGTTGCATTTCTTACTTCTAGTGCCTTCCATCCTAAATAATCCCTATATAGGTTGAAGAGAGGCTTCTACAGTTTGCTGAAACTTTACGTGCTGAGGCTGGTGAAAGGTGGTTGGGGCTTATAACTTCTAGAGGCACCTGATTACATTTGTGGAAGTGACAAGTAAGCAAAGTGTACATAAACAACTCTATTTTGTGCATTGGTAGTTCTCTTTCGTTCCTTTGATTGCAGCTACAAACCCAGTTGTCCATTATTCCATGGCATTCACCCCTCTCTGGAGTAAAATCTTCCTAAGACCAGGGCTGGTGGCACAGCAAAGATGCTGGTGGCTTGAGACTGGTGCTAAACCGCACAATGTGGTGCAGACTCGAGGCATCCAGCACAGGTCTGGTGTGCTCGTTTTGGCTGGGGTACGGTTAATTTTCTTCATAGCAGCTGGTATGTTTTGGATTTGTGCTGGAAACAGCGTTGATAACACAGGGATGGTTTCGTTACTGCTGAGCAGGACTTACACAGAGTCAAGACCTTTTCTGCTCCTCACCCCACCCCATCAGCGAACAGGCTGGGGGTGCACAAGGAGCTGGGAGGGGACACAGCTGGGACAGCTGACCCCAACTGACCAAAGGGATACCCCAGACCATATGATGTCATGCTCACAGTATAAAGCTGGGGGAAGAAGGAGGGACATTTGGAGTGATGGTGTTTGTCTTCCCAAGTAACCATTACACGTGATGGAGCCCTGCTTTCCTGGAGATGGCTGAGCACCGGCCTGCCCATGGGAAGCAGTGAATGAATTCCTTGTTTTGCTTTGCTTGCATGCGTGGCTTTTGCTTTCCCTATTAAACTGTCTTTATCTCAACTCCTGAGTTTTCTCACTTTTGCTCTTCTGATTCTCTCCCCCATCCCACTGGGGGGCAATGAGTGAGCAGCTGCGTGGGGCTTAGTTGCTGGCTGGGTTTAAACCATGATGTCTGGTCACAAGAACATGGTAGCTGGTTTAACGTAGTATTTCTGACCTAGTAAGTCTCAGCCTGGAGAGAAAGCTGCCCTATAGAAGCTAATAGTGATAACTAGATAGGGAAAACTCATAGAGACTGCAGAACACCAGGAGGGAGTACAGTTCATTCAAAAACTACCTTGAGGATGCAAGTAAAGCTTAAATGATACAAAGACCTTGAATAGGACATCTGCACTGCAATATAGGAGTTGACTAAAATTTTGAAGGCAGCAGAAAAGTCTTTAAAAATACCAAAATCATTATAAGAGTGATACTACTGGTATTGAACCCTCACATCTTCAAATCTCCTTGAGGGGAATGAGACATTTTCCTTCCATTTAAAAAAGAGAGAGAGAGAGAGAGAATTTTCAGTGACTGTGAGTTGTTTTTCGAGTCACAAGCTCCAGCTTCAGCTTTGTAACTGTGTATCAGCATGCTATGCATGCTCTTCAGTGGTTGGGCTAATATGATGTGTGTATTCAGGAAATCAATGTTTTGAACAAATAACATACAAATAATGTTCTGAGATGGTCTCTATTAATATTAGCAGAAATAAGAAAGAAAACACGTGTACAGCAGCTGCTTAGAAATCTTATTCACACACATATATGTATACATACATGCCATAGCTGATCTCTGTTTAAAGATATTGTCTGTGATTGTGTGTATTTCCAGAGAATTTTATAGTAAGACAATTCAGCCAGAAATTATTATTGTCACATATGTGTTTAATACTGTAAATTCAATATAAAAGATAATAAATGCCTGTATTTTTACCAGTCTTTGAAATTAGAGTTTGCTGTGAGTTGTTGTGGTCCACGATCTGGGGAGCATAATAATATACAGAAGGACACTGGTATGGCAGGGAGTGCTGAGTTACAGCAGTTGTTCAATAAATTTTTCTAATCCCCAGCTACCATGCAGGGTGCTTGTGGCTGGAACTACTGCAGCTGTTTGGAATTACTGAGCTGCTCCTCTCGGTGTTCATAAACGAGTAATGTAGTGGTGTCCGGATAAGGCATGACCAGTGAGTGCTGCAACTACAAAACTGAGAGAAAGATGGAGGTGCAGGTTTTTCTGTATGCCTGGGTACCTTGAGTACGATTATTCTGATTTTTAACATGCACACGTGTGTTGGCAAGGTGTGAGAGATGCCTAATTGTTCAGCCTAGTTGAACTTATTAATAATGGAGAGTTCCCTTTGCTGGACCTTTCATTTTTCTTTGGCTTGTGTGTTGCCTATGGCCCTATGGAGCACAGTATGGAGGTGGAGGGCATGGGGCAGAGAGTTGTCAGCAGGATATTGTGCTCTCAGGTGGAGATCCTTGTGGTGCAGTGGCCTATTACATGTCATTCTCTTTGGTGTAAAACAACGTGGTGCTTTTCTATTGCTCCCAGATGTTTAAGCCAGGCACAGCTTCTTGGTGTGTTAAAAGTTACATAGACACGTATTTTGGCCTGTGGGATGAGGAAGGTAGAGTGAAGACTAGGGAAGGTGCTATGCACATGTGATATACAGCCCTTGCTGCGAGACAGCCGTTGGCATTTCTCTTATACTTAAGGTGTTGTACTTAGCACATCTGGCCTGGGGTGAGAGGATTCTTGCTTGGTCAGTTCAGGCTCTATTCTTATATAGTGCAGGTGTGGTTGTAGGTCATCAGAAAAATGCAGAGACAAATTTGGAGATATTACAATCTGTAGGAGAGAACTGAATATGGGGTATTATTCCACCAGTGGAGGAGTCACTAGCAGAGATGGTGACTAGTACACCAAATTCAAATTAAGCTAACACAATTATGGTCTAATATTAAAAAAAGAGAGAAGTGATTCTTCACTCAGCAACAATGAACTGGCCTGTGTACTGAACCCTCGAAAGAATTACTGAATTTTGGAAGAATGTTTTTCAAAGAAAGGATTAAAACAGATACTAGAAATGAGACTGAAGAGTTAGAAATTATAATTGGCAGAGAGAAAAGAGTCTAGAGAAACAAGCATCTTCAGGCTGGAAAGTGGAAACTTGATAAATGTCTATGAATTCATAAAGAGTTCAGAGTAGTTGCCTATTATTTTCATTAGTTGGTGAGAACTGTGGAGGAATTATTGGATTTAAACTAGAGCATGGACAGTTTCATTGGACAACAAGGCAAACTTTAACAGGACAGCAGATGAAGTCCCCAGGATTGCAGTCACTGCAAATATCTAAGGCTAGAGATAACACTCAGCTGTCCTTGCATATAAAGGTCTTGTCCTTGTTGATAAAGGTCTCTGGTTATGAGAGTTTTAGCATAATCACTATGTAGAGAGTCTGTACTGCTTCTTCCCATCATGTTGAGTTGCCTGATGGTTGACAGCCTTGCATCTTACCCAGATGTCTTCATCCACTTTTTATTCCCCCTCCAGAAGAATTCTGAGTGCCTCTTACATGAGCTACGGAAGGAATAAGGGAGGGGTTCTTCTAAAATTTTATTTCTTTCCTGAACACTTCAGAAAAGGAGCAGAAAAGCTATAAGTCTTCCTTGACATTGTTATGGATAATGATAAGGTATTTCAGTAGATGACACACATGTACTTGGGTGGTGTAAATCGGTATTGTTTCATCTGGCCCAGAATGATCACTGATCTCTTCTCCCTACAGATACTGCATCTTCTGTACCTTCAACAAAAGTTGACAGTGTGCAACAATCTGCTGATAAGCCTGTGTACGGAAATCGTGCTGAATAAGAATTAGAGGTGGAAAAATAAGATATCTGTCCTTTGGCAATTCAAGTCTTTTTCCTTACTGTATATTCTTCAGTTTTTCCTCCATGTATTTTTTAATTAACTGAAGCAAAGAAGTTTCTAATTTTTTCTTTTGGAGTTCCTAGACGCCATGAGACCTTCACTGTCAGGGAATTGTTACAGTCTTGGGGCAAAAATCTGTTCTCAGCTGTGCTAATGCAACACTTCATTACTTTGAGAGAAAGGGGCACCCACCTAGCTAAGCGCAGGGCTGGTCTCCCAGCTTTTGCTCTGTTTTGTTTTCTATTATTGATAAAGACGTTTGCACACCCCTCAGCCCCTGTAGCTAGCAATTACTCATTCTGTTTTGCTGCCTTTATCTTTTTTCCTGCAAGCTTTAACTCGTCTTCTGTAGTCGTCGATGCTTCCCTCCCTTCATCTCCATTAGAAAAGTTTCTTCTTGTCATAGCTGCATCAGCTTTTTACATCATTATTTTTATCAGATTTTCTATTTGAATTCTAATAGCTGTGTGAGGCTTTCTAGGACCATTCCACACTGCACAAAATTCAAGTGGCTGCATTAGGCATGCCTATATCTTGGGTTGGTCATGAAGCCCTATCATATTAGGCACTCTGTGTAGAGTGTTAACCCTCTCCTGGGAATCTGTAAGAACTTTCACTTTCATTTTTTTAAAAATCAAATTGTGTTTTTTATCCTTCTTGTTCTAGATGAAAGCCCCAAAGATATGGTGTCTGCGGACTCCAATCCCAGAAGGCAGAAAAGAACTGAAAACATGTCATTTTTAAATGCCATGATTCTGAAGTGAATCGTGTGGGCTTTTTGGTCTGCCTAATAATTTTTGGATGTTGGTAATCACCTTTGATCGACAGCCTTGATTCTTCAGATCCTCAACATGAGACACAAATAGCTCTGTTAGCATAAGAGTTTAGGAGCTAAGGAAAGGTAGCCTGTTGATCTGATGGTGCACAACATTAAATGAAATTATAAACCTTTGCATAAGCAAGACCTGTATAGCATTCTAAGCTTCAGATAGATCTTGCTCTGAACCCATGCTTTCCTATTTCTGAATACCCCTGGTAAAGGGCATATTGACAAAGAGACTAAAGAATTAAACATTGTAGAAATTCTAGCAATCTTATGATCTAAACGTTATGGAAAACTGATGGTGCTTTTAAATCTGTGTCAGTGCATACCGCAATAATGCAAACTTATCGTTTGCCTGTCTCCAAGGCTAGGCACTTAAATGATCAACAGAGTTTACTGAGTAGGGAATTTTCATTTATGACATGAGTAGTAAGAGTAAGGGAAGGCGAATTTAGGACTTCCTTGCAACTTCAGATAAGAAAAAGTCATCTCACAGTATTATAGTATCCTCAGGGTCTTTTTGAATATTAGAACTCAGATTTTTGTTCTTAGGGCTGATTTGACCTGGGCAAGAACAGCTACTTTTGCTACCTCATCCTGGAAAGATTTTTTTCTTAATCACCCTTCATTCAGGCTAAGAGGATAAAGAACTGCTTGAACCCATCAAAAAGAAAAAGAGGGAAAAGTATCATCAGTTTTAGATTCAGGTAATTGAGAGCAGTCTACTCTTTTGTCTGATTCGTGTTATTATTATAAAGGTATCTCATAAGAAGAGACTAAAAAAGACAAGTGAACCTCATTTTTTTAGGAAACATTTTAAATTTGCCTTTTTTATTATAGGAAAATAACTCTTTATTAAAGAGTAAAGAGTGTTGCATTTAGTTTTGTTGCATTTAAGAGTTGGTAATGGATTTTTTTTTTCTTTGATTTCACCCTTATGATAAGAAATTCTGGACGGGTTAACTAGTTAACCCCTACAATTTTTAGTCTTTTCATGCAGCTATATGATATTAGCTCTGGAAGAAAGAGTTATGTCTCACCTGAGTGCCTCTCAACTTAACTAACATACATTAAATGAGCCTGCCCATAAAAAGGAAGTCACAGGGAAGGCTTTGAAATGCATTGCTTCAGAAAGTTTGCAAGCATCTGGAACAGTTTTGCAGCTTCGTAAGTCTTCAAGGTCATGTGAGAAAGCTTTAGGCTTAAGAAAGTTGGAGGAAACAGCTGCAGTTTTTGAAAACAGTAAAGGCAAACTTGAAATGTATTTTTTTCAAAGCTTGGCTCTTTCCCAATCACAGACAGTAGACGCCACTAATCTCTTCCTTTTGTTTAAACAGATGTTATTTGCTTGGCAAGTAGCTGAATTTTAAATGCACAAAATTGTTATACAAGGGGAGAAATCTTGACTGGAGGTTAGAAACAGAAGGTTAAGTTCAGGAAAAGTTCAAGAGAAAATCTTATTTTCTCTAACATCTTCAAAGCTGTGTGAAGTACTTTCCGCCCCAACCTTAGGAGATATATTTTCATGTTTTTCAAAACCAAAAAGGTTTTTAAGTGGCCAAATATAATGATGTTATTCAAGTAGTTAATAGTTGAACCCTATAAATAGATTTTGTTTACGTGAGTGCATTTGGTGTTAGTGAAAGGGGAGGAGGGATAATTCAGGGAATCACAAATTCTCCCTCTGTCTCCCTTTGCTGTAGCATTATGCAGTTCCTTCTTACAACTACAGGTCCTTCTTGCTCAAGCTAAGTCAGGTTCATCAGCATTCAGTGGCATGGAGGCACAGGATTTTTGGCCCATTTATTGTCAACAGCATATCCAAGCTCAGTTGTTTTTCTTTATTTTACAAGGCTGGATTGGAAACCTTTTTTTTCCTCCATGAAGAGTGGCTATGCTTGGGATGGATCTCAGACACCATCCGCAGCTTTCTTGTAAGTCAATCAAAAGGTGAGCAGGAGAGGGAGAGAGAACAGCATGGAGTCCTGATTCAGCACAAAGCTTCTTGACATTTGTTTTATGGCTTATGCAAAAAAAAAAAATTTGCATTGTATTGCACATGGAGTGATTAATCAGCTCCCAGTAGCTGCTAGATAATGTATCAGTAGCTGCTGTTTTTGAAGTCAACAGTGACCCGGTCTAAAGGCTGGTTCCACACATGTTCTTTCCTTGGGCACACAAAACATGTGTGGCTGAATATGTTGTGGAGGTACGGGTCTAATCTGATCTGCTCAGCTCAAGAAGGTGTTAGCTTTCAGGGCTGAGGAATAAAATTTCTTGCTAGAGTAGTGTTTTGCCTCTAACTAGCCCTTAAACTTCTCAGATCTAAACACAACAGATGGTACCTTCTGCAATAACGTACCTCTTTAACATCATGCTGAGGCTTTGGTTCAGTAGGGGCTTTAGGCACTGATTTCTGCAGTGCTTTACTTTTTTTTTTTTTTTCCTTTTCTTTTCTTGAGAGACTCCCATTTCTCTCAAGATTTAACATATTTAGCCAGTTACAGCTGCTGAGATCACAAACAGAAGTGATTCAATGACACTCCCAATTTTAAAGCTGATTTCTTTTTAGTACTTTGTTAACAGAAAGCAAAGAAAAAAAAACCCTATTCCCTCTGCTCTTACCTTCACTTTCTATTCCATGCTTCCCCAAGGTGTGTTCTCTCCACTCCCTGCTTTCTTCTGCTCCTCCCACAGGCAGACAGCTGCCAACACATTTCAAGAACGAAGATGTTTGTGATGGACTTGGGGAAGGTTAGCAGCAGAAAGGTGGTGCATTTTAAGTTCTTGAATTTGTTCTTGCTGTGCAGGTATTTCATCCTTGGCACAACTCCACTGGTACAGCAGAATGTTAATTTTTCCTTGACTGACTCTAATTTGGCAGAGGCCATGAACAGCTTAAAAAACAACAACAAAGAGATGGATCCCTTGTTGCTCTGCTTCTGACATTTCCATGACATTGTACTGAGCGATACCAGCATGCGGGTGAGGTGGGAGAGGCAGAACACTTTTGAAACAATTTGTCTTCTGTTACTGGAGATAGTTTCTGAGAATTGTTTTGGTACTTCTCTCTGTTGTGTTTATTGTGTCCTTCCTCAAGCTCTCAATGAAAGCTTGCTTTCAGATCTTTCATTTTTAGGGATGGACATCTTTCACTGTGATTTTTTTGAATGTTTATTACTGTTAGTGGTACTTAAATGCAAGTGCTTAGTTTTCCTTTTGTAAAACTAAATACAAGGGGTAATTTATAGGAAAATAAAAGCGAGACTCAGACTTTCCTTCTCCCCAGTTATCCATTCTTTTTGGTACTGTACAATGCCTTGCATTATGAGAAGGAACCTAGAATGTTTTCTTCATGTATTGTGCTTCCTCGAGGTTCATTGGATACTGTAGCCAGCATAGTGTTTGGATAGAACCTTAGAGTTCATTTCTTTTTGTCTTTCTCCAAGGGCAGGTTGTTATTTATGACTTCTGTATCTCTCGCTGTTTATTGATAAATTCTTTGTGTGCTATGTATTCACAGTCAACATCAGATGTGCTACTCTAAAGCAAAATGGTGTAAGCATTTCTGTTTGTCAGCTTGTGAATTCACCTGAAGAGAAACTCAGCAACAGATGTTTGTCTCAATATTCCTTCGTTTCCTTTCTCTATTTTTGAGTTTTAATATGATGCAGAAACTTTTCTTATATTGCAATACCTTAAGCTCCACCTTAACAAGAATTAACAAGGAAGGAGCGGGTTTTTATGTATTGGCCTTCACCTGGCAAAGGTCCGGATTGCCTCTCGGAAGAACAGGTATTGATGAAGCTATGTTTCTAATAAATAATGCCATGAAGTTGAGAACCCACGATAGTTCACCGGGGATACCTCTTGATACTGTTCTGGTTTGCCGTGTAACCTGTCTCTGATAATGTGGTTTTAGATGGCCCTGCAGGATGTGACTCTGCTTTATGGATCCTTGCACCCCTGTGAGCTTTGGTCTCCAGTTGGGCATTTCTTACCCAAGTTGAATTTTCCCCATTTGGTTCCTGAGCATTTCTAGGCTGCTAGTTTGTTTTTTTGTTTGTTTGTTTCTAAAAGCTGTAAGTAAATTTGCTATTCCTGTTTTTAATATAGACCTTGATACTAGTTTACTTAAATTGCCTTGGTAATAGTTTTCTTAAATTGCTGACTAGTCTGTCAAGAGCTCCTTATTCATTCTTTAACCTATAGGGACAATACAAATTGCTGTCACATCACTGGTACCTTTTCCATCTTGAACCATCATATCCTTTTCCAGTCTGTACTCCCAATCTTACTTCTGCAGAGCTTCTGAAACATATTCTAAAAAACCTCGATAGAATACAAGTAAAAGGAATGGTATTATGTAATATTATAAAGTAATAATATTATATAAAAACTTATAATATTTGACTTCCATATAAAGAAAATTAAGAATCTTCAGGATCTGATTTTTGCTTTAGATTTTTATGTCAAATGTCCTCATGAATTATTTGCTTATGGTTATACAGAAATTCATCTTAGGGTTCAATTTCTCTCTGAACTGCATGCTAGAGATCCCTCTTGGTTTTTGCAGGATCCCAGGAGAAATTCAGTCTCTTAATTCCTGTAAAACCAACTCTTTGATGTGGATTTAGGGACAGTACTCTGTTATTCTTTGAACACATGTAGCTGGATACCTCTGAGTGTACCTCAGTCCTTCAGCTTCAGAGGTTACCTCTCCCATAGGTTGCAGTCCTATGATGTTTTGAGATGTGCCTCTGCCTTTGACCTCCTTGTCTTCACAGAAGAGGACTGTTGCACCTGGGGTAGTTCTTCCAGTAAAAGACAGAAAGAGGCTGGAGGTCTTTAAGACCTGGCTAAGGTCTTGAGCCCTGGAAGATGGAGGTAGTGATCTGCAGGTTTTGCTGGATTTGGTCTCATAGATGATCCCTACCTAATTGGATAGGGATGTCTTTTAGATATATGCTGATGATATATACCATCTGGGTTGGAGCTATTCACACAAATAAGGGTGTGGCCTGGTGGCTCTTCTTCATCTGGCGCGTTAACTTTCATCATCAGTTCTTCTCTCTGCTTTTCTTACAAGCTCTATGGTTGCTCATTTCTTGCACATTTACTCTCCTCCAGAGCTTATGCGCCTTCTGCTTATTCATAGGATTGTTTTGACAATTGCCCTGTGAAATTATGGATTTCTTCATTGTTTGTAGGTAGAAATGTTCCCCTGGTAGTTGAGGTGTACTCTTCTGTACGTGACTCATCTACTAACACCTCACTGAAGAGGGAATCATACCCTGTCTAGTGATCCAGCGTGTATCAGGAAAACATACTGGCCCCCATTGAGCCTTTTATTTCCACTCAAACTGTTGAATGGGTGAGTATTCTTGATAAAGACAGAAAAGTGGTTTAGTACTGGTACTTTTCACTGGCTAGTGGTTAAGATGAGACACAGAGGTGATGAGCTTCTTTCTGCTGACCATGAGTTTATGATGACTTATCCCAAAAGCCCATCTTTGAAGAATTATGTAAAACATTAAGCAGTACTTCAGAACTTGGATGTAAATAAAGAAGACTTTACAATATAATATTCATATATCACAAGCACTGCTATTTTGTTCAAATTATGAAAATGTTCTGAATAATAGTCATTAATGGTGCAGGATAGTGAATGTACAAATGTTACACATATTCTTTTTCCAGAAGTCTGTTCTATAAGACTCAATTATTCTGTCTTCATTTGCTACGCTTTGGTCTAATAACACATTTGTTTCAAATTTTGTTGTGATGTAAACCACAGGTATTGTTTTAAACCCTGGCTTCCCACATTACCTTCTCTTTGTCATTATCCTTGTTTTCTAGTGGAACTGACTTTTCTGTTGCTTCAGAAATTGTATTTTTATTTGGCTTTTATCTGTCTGTCCTTGCTTTGCCCTGTACTCTTCCTTATTATCTATCTTTGTGTTTCTGTCTCAGGAACTGAAGTTCTCAGTCAAAGGTTCCCAGGTCAAAGGACTTTCTTTTACAGGTGACAAAGGTTTTACTCTGGGAAGAGAAGGCAAGGAAGTTACATCTTTTCTGTGCTTACTACTTGAGCAATTTCTCCCATTTCTGCTGGAGTGGGGCCTGACAAATGTTAAAATAATTGGAATTGGGAGATTAGCTATAGAGAATTTATTACATTTTTTTCTTTTAAATTGGATGATATTCCTAGTGATTGTAATATGATTTTACCATTATGCCCTGATAAAATTTATATAGAATTAAGGGTAACATAGTGATATTCTCCAAAGAGGACATTGAGCCAAAGCCTATTTACATCAACAGTAAGACAGTGCTGACTTAAACAGACTTTGAATCAGGACTGAATGGAGTGAAATTAATTTCTTGAAGTCAGGAACTCCTTTTATTTTCATATTCTTCTTCATTTCGTGATGACTTTTTTTTCTGATGAACACAATACTGATTTTAGAGGTCTCTCCCACTCTTCCCTTTCAGTGGCCTGGTTCTGATTTGCAGATTCTGTGCCACATCTGCATTCCTTATAACTCTGGTTGCAGCTGTGATGGGCCTCCCATCCAGGTCATATGTGCTTCACCTAGCAGCAGTTGATATTCATATCAACTCTGAATGTCCTGATCTATGTCAACATTTTTCTTCTTCTTTCAGCCTTTTTTCACAGGGAGGATCTTTCACTATTTAATAGAGGTAACCGAGATGCCAATTTATTTCCTTTAGGGAACTGAAACCAGTCTTCCTGAGTTGTCAGATTGCCAATTTTCTGTGTGAATGACTTTTTAAAGTCACTGAGATACAGAGAGTAGATGCTTTCTGATCAATTTTTACATTTATAAGGCAAGGTTAAAAGCCTGATAGATTCAGATGCAGCAGGTACCATCTTAGATGATGTGTCTAAAAGAGATGGTTATGGATAATGAAGATTTGTTTTACCAAGAAAAGTAAAGAATAGAATAGGAAGCCTAAACTAATTACTTACAATTCTAACGTTGCCCTCCCCCAATTATTAAGTAAAAAACCCATGATGTTTTTGCCATGCAGAACATAAGTTTGCTTTTTCATGCCCAAGAATAGTTTGAAAAGGGAAATAATTCAATAAGAAAACTTTAAAAAAAGATTAAAAAAAAGCTGTACCTGTTTCAGCTGACTCTGCCCTTACTGCCAGTGTTCAAAAGCAGCAGTGTTCATTACAATTTTGTTTGACTTAATATATGATTTGCATATTATTTGTGCAAAACAGATACAACTCCCAATGCCCACTCCTGAAGCTGAGGTTGGTATTTATAGCACTCAGCATAAGCGTGCAGGTTTACTTTAACCCTCATATTTAGCAGTAATAGAACATTTTATATCAATGGCGTAACTTTAATTTGGGCCCTACATTGTTATTGGTCATCATAGACTACTGCAGCCCCTGCTAGAACCATGTACATAGTCTTTGATCCTGCATTAAAAAAAAGAAGCAATGGGTTTCACTTGATAAAAAATAGTAAGCTGAAGAAATATATGGTATTTTTTATTTTGCAGTGACATCCATAATTTACAAAATACCTCACTTTGCTTTTTGTAGTAGTCTCATATAATCTTTTAGACACATTAGTCTGACAGTGTTTCAAAGAGAAATAATCAGAATTGCTAGCTACAAGGGAAGTATCACATTTTATAACACATTGTCAAGGCACGTTTTTAGTTTTCAAGCAATTAATTTCCAAAGTTTTCATTTATGAGTATCATTATCTTTCTTTGTGAGGAATACTTTGCCATTTGTATTCCTTGAAGCCAGCACAGATAACATTAGCACTTGCATTAATTTCAGCTAAAGTATTAGAAGCGCTCTGGATAGGAACAAAACCTCACTTAAATTTTTAAAGAATGAGAATGCCATTTCAGAAGGTAATACTTGGAAGTAAGCAGTTAGAAGGAAGGAAGTTGGCACTACCATAACTCTTTCAAGGCAAAGATTTTTTCCCTCTAAGCTATTGTTGTCTGAATATTTCATTTACTAATGTTGTTCATCACCCTCTGCTTCCTTTGTTCTGGTACGAAGGCATTGGAAATTGAAGTCCTTGTCAGATTTGTAGAGCACTCTCAGCGACTACCAGTTCATGAATGTAAAGACCAGACAGACCATTATGAATGACTAGTGACCTCTTGTATATCAATGTGGCAACCCAATTTTTCTTGACTCATGCCACTAATTCCAGCTGAGCTGTTGTTTACAGTTTGGAGTGACATCCTGTCTTGATTCGAAGACTCTGTGATGGAAAATCCAGCATGTCCCTGGGGAAGTAGTTCCTGAAATGGATTGCCACTACTAAAAGAAGTCTGTATTTTATTTCTACGGTTTATAAGATTCAATATGACGCCTGGTTTTGACCTCCAGTTGCTGTACCCTTGGCATTTGTTAGACTGGTAGATCAGAGAACTACCAAAATGTTTCTTCCTATGCTAGAATTAAACAATTTCATTTTTTTTTTTCAGTCAAAAAAATATTTTTTTTTATCCTGAGTAGGAAACCCATGATTTTGGTCTTGATGTACTCCTGTATTGTATTCTTCTTGTTGTATGAGAATGCCACTGGAGATGGTTTGATAGGTTATATTTTATCTTCAGCTTTCTTAAGCTGTTGGGCATCCCTTTCAGAGGCACTGAAATAATTAGCACAGAAAAAGGTGTTTTCACAAGTGCTTTGGGAACTGATGAACCCAGATCATTCTCTCATAGTTGGTAGGTCTTGGGATCTGATACCACTTTTGGAAACTCCTCCACTCTGTCTCACGTGGCAGGGGAGGAGGGAAGCATACTCTGTTGTTGCCAGGGATGATGCATATATTTACACTGTTATTAAAAAAAAAAAAAATCTGACAGCTGTGGGCAGTGAAACATGACCTGAGTTTCTTCAGTTTCTTTTCTGTTCTCTGTTATAAGATAAACTGTGCACCTGTATGCTGCATAATTATATTTTAATGCCTATTATAGATCTCTGGTGCTGAAAAGGATGTGAAAAAGTTGCTTGCTTCCTCTCTTCCCCAAAGACAGGATCAAATACACCTAAATTATTCCTGACAGATATTTGTTCAACCTGTTTTAAAAAAGTTTGATAATGGGAATTCTCCCACCTCTGAAGACAATTCACTGCAGTGTTTTACCCTCTTGACTGCTAAAAATTATTTTAAAGGAAAATTGGGTATAACACTCCCAAACTGTGCAACTACTGAACAGGGTGGATGAATTTTTTTTGTGAGTTAAGAAGGAATTTAGTTTATAAAGTCTATCAGGACACTTGAAGAATATTGCTTCTTTTTCTTTACTATGTACCGTTGTAAAAAATACATTGTTTTTAGGAAATGTGCCTCTTAGCTTCCTGGCATGGTTGTCAAAGTCAGTAAAGACTTCGTACTGGTTTCATAATTGTCTATGATATTTTTTCCCTCCTCATCCCTCAAAATCCAGTAATGGGGAAAAAAATGGTAGTGGTTATCATTATTTTCTGTCAGTGCCAACATGAGGATGCCCAGTTTCGTTGTCCTTGGTGAGGTGGCTGTATCTTTAACGAGACAGTCTGTCATCTCAACTGAGTGAATGCTTATGAGATTTCCTTCCCTGAGCCAGGAAATCTTTCATGGCAGCACGGCATGCTGATTCACATGAATATCTGATGGATTTGGAGTGTTTCCTCTGAAAAAAAACCAACCAAACAAACAAAAAAACCCCAACAAAAAAGCCCCACTCCTAACTGTTATGGTTGGACATAGCTGAACAATGTGCTGCACATTTATTGAGGTCATGGGTCTCATTAATTTTAATTGTGTGATCAATTTTTAGATTCAGAACAGAAGTCCTGCCTTGGATGTGCAGTGGTTGTAGAAAACCCCCCTTGTGGAGCCCTTTGCAGCCACAGATGGAGCTATGTAAGTACAGAATGTGATTTCTCCCTCCATTGGTTTTACAGGTCGTGACAATATTTTTGGTCTCCCAGCTCCAGCTACCATGAAGTGTCAAATGGCTCAATATCTCCATTGGCACTGATGGATTTGGAGCTTTCACTATGTGCACTAAAGTTCTTTGAGCACTCTCAACTGGTAGAACTGGGGGCTTGTTTGAGACTTTTGCGTGGCAAATCTTACCAAAATAAAAAGGGGAACAAAACAGTAGAAATTTGACAGTGTGTAAGTAGTAAGATCTGTGCAGAATGGAACACTACAGCATCGTTCCATTTCTGATATTGTCTTGCTAGTACTACGTGAACAAGGTGCAATGTGTGTTTTCACCTCTGTGACATGTCTTCAAAATATTTTGTATTCTTATTGTCTTTACTTGCTGTATAGAGAGTTTTTAACAGCATGCATTATTTCCAATTTTGCTGGTAGCCAGCTGTACAGGACGCAGAAAAGGCAAGGTCCTAGGTACCCCAAAACTTTGTGAAGTTTATAGACAGAGCAAAAGGCAAACATGTAGTGAAAATAGGAATTGCTTCTATTAAAATTATTTGAAAATATGAATGAAATTTACCCCAAAATTTCACTCATGGAATTTATTCAGAGGTAAGTGAAGATGCCACTGGAATTATTTTCCTCTTTTTAACCTTATCTCTGTGGTTGGAGGACTTTGTCAACTTCCCAGCTAGAGTCAGATGTTCTTTAAGATTCTGAAATTATCTTTACTGTAATCTCTTTCATGTTTATAACACTTGCATGAGAGTAGATGTGGTGAGACCTGAATTAGTTCCACTCCTTTGTACTCCTGCAAGCTCCTATGCCCTCTTCTCATAAGCCTTATTTCCCTCAGAACTTGCACTTTCTGTTGTCTTCTAACATAGAAGTCTTTTGCCCTTTCTCCTTGATATTTATATTCCTGACAAGTACACCTTCCTTGTTCATTCCTTCAGAAATCCATCAGGTGTGCATTTCTCTCCTTATCATCAGGCCAAGCAGGAAGAACCTCATATGCCTGTTTTCCCTAAATCCTTGTGTTTGCATGAATAAGCTCCCTGTTTTCCAAGTGCCTCTTTGGTCCTTTTGTGTCTCTTTTTGCCTCTCTGTTTTAAGGTGTTTGGATATATTTTCTATCTTGCAGGGTGTGGGGTTATGGGGAGCAGATGTTCCACCGTTCCTGAGTATTTGTTTGTGGTCAGAGTCATGTAGCTGCCCCCCCAGCTCAATTCTTTCTGCCATTTGGTAGATTTAAGGGCAATTCAAGGCTCAGTTTTCCCTGAGACATTTAATGATATAATGAAGCAATCATTGTTTTCATGTGAAAGGCAAGCAGAGGTCAACTAGTTGCTTCCTGAAGACAAGTGAACACTGGATAAATTAAAAAATATACTGCTTGGCCTCTCACTAACGAACTAGTTCAGGCAAAGATGGGATTACTCCAAGTATGTGTGCGACTGAATTCATGTTGCTGACCTACAGTTAAATGGTTTACGTACATGTGAGCAAACTCTCACTGTTACGAGTCATATTAGAAATATGATTCATACTGATGCATTATGTTTTTGAAGTGTGTCTAGAGCCAATAGAAAGGCCTCTTAGAAAATAGCTTACAAAAAAAAGTGTCTGCTATGCCTTTAGTCTCTTTTGGTACTTCTTGGAGAACAATGGCAACATTTGGTATTGCTAACTATTAAATTTTATTGTATGGATTTATGGGTTTCAATTTTAGTGTGTAGTTGTGCTTCTATTTAATGGGATATATACCTATAAACCAAGGAAACTCTGCTGCTTAATCTGCTTGCAATTCCTAAAGCACCACAAAATTCTCTTACGAGTCCTATATTTTTTCTAAGCATTTTCTGGCAGATACGGTGCAACATTTTTACTGATGCTTTGGAAATGGCCTTTTCTTCAGGTGCACGATATCTGATTTGTTGTCTTGCCTCTTACTTCGTTCCTGCTTTGCAGTGTGATAAAAGTTCAATAATTGAAGAACTGACACCTCCACATTCTTATTTGGAAAATGCTTTTTCCTTGGAAATAGTTAATGACACTTACTTTCAGACGAGTCATAAACACAAAATGAGGGACAGAAAAGTGCTTCTTGTCTCAGAAAACATAAAGATTTGGGGCTTTTTTTTTCTGGTTTGCTGTGCCTGAGATGCTTTGAGTGAAGTCTCCTGGCTTAATGAATTCGCATTTTCTACTACAATTTCCAAGCAGCTTTATTTTAAACCTCCTATGGTGACAGATTGCCTCCCCATTAACTAAGTGCTAACCAGTGGCACTAAAACCATAGCTTTGCACAATCAACAGAGAGCTCAGTACCACCTCGGTGAGTGGAAAAGCCACAGAAGTCTGCCAATTGCATTTACTGAAGGCAAGAAGCATGCCTAGTGAAGGCCAGATGCAGAAGGATGGAGGGAGGGGAGTTATCTGTGGCACACAATTTCTAGAGAAGCCATTTGCATGAATTTTTCTTGGCCGGACTGGCTGGCATGTTCTCTTGTTCTGCTTCATATGATCGCAGCTGCCAGGAATTGTCTCATTGTGAGTGTGTGACGTTCCTTCTGTAGATGGAGACAAGCACAGAGAAAGCTACAGCACTACACAAATAATTAAATGGCATTCAACAAGAAACTGCACTGAGAGAATGCTAAGAATAATATTTATACACCCACCCTCCCAGAAAAAAATCTGGGCAAAATGGCAAAATTATACTTTTGAATGGAACTTAATCTCTTCTGCCAGTTTGTTATTATGGCATAAACACAACCCATTTCTCGAGTAATCAAGGGAATGTAAAGGACTTATGTCTTGATTCAGAAACAGCAATGTGGCTTGCAAATTTCTTACCTGTGTCTAGTTATGCCCTTGGTGCTATCGGATACAATTTGATAGGTTAAACTGTCTGTTTTAGAAGAATTTGTTGAGAAGATGGGCAAGCAAATGCACATCTAACCACGTCATTATTGCACTATATGCTGCAATTTTACCTAGCTAATTAAAGACAGAAACCCACAGTATTTAAGTCAAGCTCACAATAAAATTAAATCAATAATCTCTAATGCTCTAATCTTAATATAACATAGTAATTCCAAATTGTAGTGTTGGTAGTGGTTTTCTCTTTGGAAAATTTAGCCAGAGGACCGATCCCTTTCTGTCTAAGAATATTAACGTAATCAGTGCTGCACATCTGCGTTGACCTAGGTGGTAAAGGACAGAGATGTCCCTTGAATGTATTTATTCAAGGGCCTGAGAATTTTCTCTGCTCTTCTGTGTCAAGCAGTGCAATCTCCTTGTTTGTCTTCAGGCAGTTCCAGAAGTGCTTGCAATGATTCCGTATTTCCCTTTCCACTTTACATTACGTTCCTCTCAGTCATTACTGTGCTTGATTTTATTCTTTTCTCCCTTCCTACAATTACACAAAGCCTTTCAATAGAGGTATTGGTAAATTATACATAATAGCAATATTAACACAATGTTACAACATTTTATGCCTGAAATACCAGTTGATGTCTTCCATTATTGGTTGTTTTTTACTTTTGAGAAGCTATTAAAATCATAGCTTCCATAAATACACACACAAACTCACACAGTATATCCATAAAACCACTAAAAACCATAGATGCCTATTCACTTTAAAAATAAGGTAATATAGACTGATCAAATTATTTGTGCTTTGTTTTGTAGTCTCTCACTCACAAAAGTTGTTGCTGTCTAGAGTGAGGACCTAGAAGCATGGTTGGAAACAAAGTATGTACATTAACCTTAATCAGACCGGCTGTCCCGATAACTCAAGTTTATACTTCCTCTGTCTCTGCACAGGCTTTACGAGGAAGGAGAGACGCAACAACTTTGGATATGGTCAGTGGCATAAGGAAGTGAAAAGCAATTTTTTATGTCATGGCCCTTGACTTTATAGGGACTTCTTATCCGTTGGTTCTGCCTCAGGGATCACCTCTTCATCTTCAGTGGCAATTAGATGAACATAAGACTTCAGAATAGTTGCAAGGCAACCTCTTTTCATTATGGGAAGTGTTTAGGCCTTTAGTGATAATGGAAAGTTCTCCCACTGAATTACCTTCATTTCACCAGGATATCTCTGGTGGTCATGGAGAGGTGACCTACAAGTATGAATGCACGGGAAGGTGACTAGGGAATCTTTGCTCAAAAAAAGAGAACTACTTTCTGCAAGAGGCAAAGGACCTAGGACCCTGAATCAACAAAAAATCTTGTTCGGTAGAAGTACTAAACAGTCTAAACAATATGCATACAAACAGTAATATAAATACCTCACGTTTCTCCAGTGTCTTCAGTGTTTATTAAAAAGTTTCCCGCTTCCTGCGAGTGACAGCGAACTGGGGAACTCATTTAAACTCTAATTTACTCTGTGGCTTTGATCCTGAAACCTGTGATATATTTTATTAGAATAATTTCTATTCATAATGAAATGATTAGTGTCCTCCAATGTCTGCCTCAAATTTGGACCTATTTTCTTGACGTATCTTTTTTAATTTGAAACATATCAGTTAATTGGAGTTGTCATTTAGCTGCCAGCTTTACTGGAATCAATTTTTAAATCAATGTAGGACACATTGTAATTGAGAGTGAGGTTCCAGCTATCCTAGTGGTCACTTCATGGTGCTCCCAATAAATACGACAATTTAGAGAATATAAAATTAGTCTCTCATCTGCTAAATGCATCCTGCTGTGAAATTGCAGCCAGTTAGAAAAGGAAAGATGCCCTTAGCATAGAAAAATGGTTTGAGAGAATATGAAAGTTATAATGGAAAATGTAATAGATGCCAGAAATAATTACACAGGTGACTTCCACAGAGTATGACTGCCATTCCTTGTATTTCTTGAGAAAACCCAGAGCCTGTTATTAGTTAAGCTGCACAAATAGGAATCTGCTGTAGTTCTTTAACCATCAAATAGTCTGCTTTTCTTTTCTGTACGTTATGTTCTTTCAAGAGGTACTTGTTCCTGACATCTTTTTCTGTGGAAACAGAGGATCGTTTAATATGCAACTTTTGGGGTTGTGCTACCCTCTGTCTTAGCCTCTTGAGGTACCTCTTTGAGACACCTTAGCAGATGAAAAGTTACCCTGCGGTGATATTTTTAAAGATGTATCTGGAGCAAATAATTAGTGCAGGAGAAATGGCACTGCTTTGAATATTGACTGTGTGAAAAGCACATACATTGCACATGTGTATGAAACAAGAAAGATGAAGAACTCGCAAAGACATCAGGGTGTTGCTGCCTATAGGTGATTCACTAGGCTGCTGCTTTTGCACGTTCCCTTCTGTCAGAGTGCCTGCGAACTGGCAGCGTGCTTGCTGCTGGATGCGTTTGCTACCTTCAAGACGGTGGGGTCAGGTTCTAACCATGAATTATATGTCACGGTGGCTTATGAGCTCTTTGGTTTACTAAACAGTTTCAGGCATTGTTTCTCTCCTGTTTTACTCTTTTGCTCCCAGTGGTCATTATTTGATAGAGCCCCACTGTTATCATTATCATTTTCCCATTAGAAAAATCTGAGAAATAGAGAGTAGACAGGTTTTACATGTCTTCGGTTGTCTTGCTATAGAGCGGTCCTTGTACTGCCAGAGTTCAGAGCCCCCTGTGAACAAACCAGGTCTCTCCAGGCTCTCCCCATGGGTGAGTTACCTGTTTTAATGCTGCTAACTTTTGAGTGCAACCTGCTTTTGGTTAGTGCTGAGGGCAGTGTCCTTTCTCACGTGATATGGAGCCTAAGCCAGTGAATGGGGTTTTAGTTATGCATTAGGCTCTGATCTTTTCAGCACAACCCACCAAGATGAGGCCTTGCGGTCTACACAACAAATGCTCATTGCAATGATGAGTGAGGTGGGTGAGACAAAAGGTTCTCTAGTATGCTATTCCACAGCAGCTTAATTTCTTGGCATCGGTCTGAATGGTCTGAAGGCTGTCATTGTTGACACAAAGATGGTGGATGGTTCTTACTTGTCCCTTAATTCTGCCAATCACACTCATGGAGGGGGTTAAAGAGACTCTACTGAAGTCACTGGAGAGGAATATGGAAACCCACCTAGAGATAATGCAGGTGTCCAAAGGAGAATACATGACATTGTTTCTGGTACTTGTCCGGGTCTGTTCAGAGCTGGTTTGGGCGCAAGGTGTAAATGTAGGCTCTGAACAGAGGATTAGTTTACATGGGACCAATATTGCCAGTATCAGATAAATTAATTTCAGAGCAAATTTCAGCTCTGAAGGAGACTCTAACGTATGATGCATTTAACAGTGAATGGAAAGAATAAACAATTTGCATTACGGCATGCTAAAACAAAGATCTGGTTTTCAAAACAGATTTCACTACTACAATGAATAAAGTCAGAGCTAAGAGTCAAAAAACATGCAATTATTTTTTTTTTCCTGAGGGGATTGAAAACATGGGATGGGTAACAATCTTGCAAAGCCAGGTACAACATATAATTGACTGAGCTATGGTGTGGAAATAAACTGAGAATGAAATAAACACAGAAATTGGAAGAAAAGACAGTATGTGTAATTTTAGAAATATAAGACAAGGAAGGAAAATAAGGTAACAGGCAATGGTAACAGGTATATGACAAAAAGTATCAATAAAATATTTCAGAGTAATATTGTAATAATTAATTGTCTAAGGGATTTAGTTAATATTTTGAATAGGAATCTCAAAACTAAACTTGATTTTTACTGAGTTAGAAAGTTTGTTTGCCTGCATATCATCCCACTGCCAACGCTGTTAAAACTTATCTCTGCAATAATTCTCCAAGAGAAATCATGTGCTAGCCATAATAGAACAGTGTGATAAAAATCATGATGGATGGCAGACTTGAGTCAACTGTGCCCCTCTATTAATGAATAACATCCTTTTTTATTAAATAATTGAACCAAAACATTAAAGATGGGGCAATCAGGCATGTCAGAAGCCTTGAAGAAGAACCCTATTTTGTGAGTTCCATACCAATTAAATTAGTTTATTCTGCCGTATGTCACTATTAATTTGCATTTTCTTTCTGGCTGAAATCTGGAATCAGCATTCCTTATAAGCCCTGTCTAATGCTTTTTACTATTTGAAATATGAAACTTAAACTGATGGATTCCCTTCTTCAATTTTCCTCCTTTGCTGCTGCATACATTAGATATCCAGCTCTCTTCATTATGCAGTTAGGCACCTGATGTGGAGACAGGGCAGGTTGTGAGCTGCAAGTTGGAAGTAGGTGTGTAAAGCAGAGAGGCTTGGGGCACACCTCGCTGTCTCCTTTGGATTCCTTAGATGCTGCTAAGCTGGGGTGGGCTCCCATGGCTTCCCTCTGAGGTTCCCAGGGTTCCCCACCCAGCTCAGGGCAGGGGTTCGAGATCCAGCTCCCAGCAGTTGGATCATGCCAAAGTTGAAATTGGAAGGTCTTATTTCTTGTCAGTCTTTCCACGGTCCTCCCTCAGAGTGACTTATCCTAAGTGAGAGCCAGATGACCAGTCCTGCAAATCCTTACCCATTTTACTAAGCTTGCTTACATGAGTAATGGCAGAAGTGTTTTGCAGGGTTGGGTTGTTTTATTTAAAAGACAATTATCAGATCATGGCTTATGTTCTTCAGCAGTGAGGATGATCATTAATGATCATTAATCAGGACGCAAGGTTTTCAGTTCAGCACAGGGGCGTTTACCGGGGGGAGACAAACCCCCCGCCACAGCCTTCAGACTAGCTCCCAGCTACAGAACTGCGCCAGTGATTGCGCATGGTAAAGACCAATAAAATACAGTTACAGTCACCTCAAAGAGATATATAGTGGATAGGTAAACAGAAAATGGGTTTTATCGAATGTCCGTGTAAAGTTAAAAGTGCCTTAGACCAACAAATGCTTCCAGATTCAATGACATGGTGGCTTGTTTATTATTATCTATGTAATTTCTACTCCTGTGGATGTACGTAGTTTTTCTTAGAGTTATTTCAATGATTTGTGTTTTGGCAGTGGTAAGCAACTTAAGAGAGACATCTTGATGAATATTGATCAGATAAATATTTTAAAAGGTACAGATTAACAGAGAAGGCAAGCACCATATGTAATTCATCTATTATGACAAACTGGGAAGCATTTTTAAACAACTTTGATCTCCAGGAAAAAAAGGTCCAACGCTAAGTTATTGATTTTTTGATAATTCTTTCAAGCTGGACTCTGTAGTTTTGCTGCAGAGACAGGGATCCTGTGACATTGCTCCAAATCACTGAGAAGCTTTCTTTGTAATGTCAGGATGATAGACTACTTAAGATAGTTAATCAAATTTTTAGTTGAAATTGTCAGCCTGGTTGATATTTTCAAACTTAAACAAAACAGCAACTTTTTCTTGGAAAAAATGCTGGTTTGCTGAATATTCCCCAAATCATTATGGCTGACGAGGCATTTTGCTTGTGTAAAAGCTGTGTCACAGTCATGGAATCATAGAAAGATTTGGTTGGAAAAGACCTTT
This sequence comes from Egretta garzetta, assembly GCF_000687185.1. Classification (NCBI taxonomy): domain Eukaryota; kingdom Metazoa; phylum Chordata; class Aves; order Pelecaniformes; family Ardeidae; genus Egretta; species Egretta garzetta. Next base: position 2,233,873 of record NW_009258284.1, read on the forward strand.
AAGATCATAGAGTCCAACTGTACCTCTCCACTACTAAACCATGTCTCTAAGCACCTCGTCTACCTGTCTTTTAAATATCTCCACGGATGGGAAATCAACCACTTCCCTGGGCAGCCCATTCCAGTGCCAGATAACCCTTTCAGAAGAGAATTTTTTCATAATATCTAATCTAAACCTCCCCTGGTGCAACTTTAGGCCATTTTCCCTCATCCTATCACTTGTTACTTGGGAGAGGAGACCAATACCCACCTTGCTTACACCCTCCTTTCAGGTAGTGGTAGAGTGTGTTAAGGTGTCCCCTTAATCTCCTTTTCTCCAGGCTAAACAACGCCAGTTCCCTCTGCTGCTCCTCATGAGACTTGTGCTCCAGACTCCTCACCAGCTTCGTTGCGCTTCCAGTGCCTCAATGTCTTCCTTCTAGTGAGGGGCCTAAAACTGCACACAGTATTTGAGGTGCAGCCTCACCAGTGCCAAGTACAGGAGGAAAGATTACTTCCCTGGTCCTGCTGGCCACCATATTCCTGATACAAGCCAGGATGCTGTTGGCCCTCTTGGCCACCTGGACACACTGCTGGCTCATATTCAGTTGGCTGTCAACCAGCACCCCCAGATCCCTCTCTGCCAAGCAGCTTTCCAGCTACTCATCCACAAGCCTGTAGCGTTGCATAGGGCTGTTGTGACCCAAGTGCAGGACCCAGCATTTGGCCTTGTTGAACTTCATACAATTGGCCACAGCCCATCAATTCAGCCTGTCCAGATCCCTCTGTAGAGCCTTCCTACCCTCAAGCGGATCAACACTCCCACCACCCGGCTTAGTGTCATCTGAAAACTTGTTGACTGTACACTCAGTCCCCTTGTCCAGATGATAAAGGTGTTAAACAGAACTGGCCCCAACCCTGAGCCCTGGGGAGCACCTCTTGTGACCAGCCTCCAACTGGGTATAACTCCGTTCACTACCACAGTCATCGTGTAATGTTTATGTTTGTGACTCTACCAAAAGAAGTCAAATTGCAGCATTATTGATTTCAAGAGACAGGAAGGGCTTAGGGGTGCTGTGTAGGGACACAAAGAAGTTCCCGTGACACCTTTGAGGGAGCAATAGGATTTCTGTGGGGACTTCTGCTTCTGCCCAGCACAGTAGCTACCATTTGCTGCTTACCTCTGTGTAGACAATTTTACTTTTGGGTGCTTAAAGAGATGACATGTTAGGATTTTGGAATTGAGGCAATCTTTCAGACAGACCTTCAGCTATACGGGGGTGGTATTGTGCTCTATAGCTGCACTTGCTTTCCAAATGAAGAATGAGGAAAAAATTAAGTCTGTAATCTTGAGAGAAATATGGAATAATTTGAATATATAGCCTAAAATTCATAGGAAGAAAATGAGTTTAGCATCCCCCCCACCTGCTTGCCTGAAGCAGTGCAGCCCAAGTCCAGCTGGGGCATCTTTTTCAAGTGGTGGGCAAGCTGCTGTGAGCAATTTCAGGAAAAATACCAGGAAACTTTGACATCATTGTGCCACACTTTCAAGATGAAGAAGCCTAGTATGGAGTCAGGGAGACAGAGAAAAGCAGCTGACTCTGTTCGGTATTCTTCAAGAAAATCACAGATTGGTCTAAGTAACTCTGTAATCATAGTTTAAGTCACCTGCAAAATAACAATAGCATTTTGTTATCTGTGGCTTAAAAAAGAACTTATTTAATGCTTAAAGAAGCATTCAAAAAGTATAGAGATAGAGGCCATAAAATAGCAACTGAAAACTGTTAAAGATTATTGAAGGAAGAGAGGAACAAAGGAAATGGGGTTTGTATGGTTTAATGCAATTTGTCTTGTAAGATTGGAATTCATCATGGGTTTCACTAGACCTGAAGTCAGCATACTGTCTAGTCCTCATTGTACGCAGGCTACCCAAGACTTTGTATAATAGATTGCTCATTTTTTTTAGACATAGTCTAATTTTTCTTCCTCCTACATATCTCTTGAAATATTCCTTTAGTAAATGAAATTTTTGTTAAAAGATAAACAAGAACAAGGAACCTGATGGATATTTAAATTGTGTTTTGGAGAGAATAGTATTAATTTTGCTAGTGACAACGTAACAGCTTGCTCCTATAAAACCACTTTTCATCTATGCATCCCATGCTCTTCGGAGTGGGACTATTATTTTAATCCCTGGGTAAAGGCTGGTGAAGCTGAATCACTGTGTAGTTATGGCTTTATCCAAGGCTGTGCTGCAAGTAAGTGATGGATCTGGAAAGAAATGTTCTGAGATGAGCTCTGTTAATTGGGTTAATAACAACAGTAGCAGCAACAGCAGCGAGACATCCTGGAAGTTGAGGATGAGAGATGAAATCTCTAATTAGAAACTTCTCTGTTAACGCATCAGGTCAGGTTATGACTTTGTCACGAGGAAAGCGTGTTGGGGATAAGATGAAGTGCAGTGATGGTTCACTGGTGAAATCAAGCCCTGCAGAGCAATGGCCTTGTTGCTCGCTAAGTAACCCAGCAACCTTTTAGCTACCAGTCTCTCCAAATTATAGAGTTGTCTTCTAATGATCACATATTTGGCGTGGGTTTGTCTGCCGCAGGCAAGGTGCCTGGAAGTTCCAATATGTGCAAGTCAGAGCAGTGGCCATAGGTTGCACCCGAGGCAGCTGAGAGAGATTCATCATCAGCAATGTGGGGGGGGTGTGTGTGATGAAGTTTTGGCAATCTCCAGATTGTCCTCTGGGGATGCCTCATTCTCTCCGGTGACTGCCCAGCGAGAGTGGCAGATTTTGCCACAATTAGCGAGGCTTTTGAAAATGAAAAGTCGGGAGAGATGATTGTTTCGGGCAAATAGTATTTCTGAGGCACTTTTCAAATTCAAAGGTTTTTGACACTAATGTTTTATTATCAAACTGTTTCAGTTTATGAACTACAAGATATTGGTGGAAATTCTGATATCTTCAAAATTTTGAATGGGTGGGGACTGGAACATATGTTGGAAAGTGTAAAGAAAGCTAATGTGAAGCAAGACAGAGGTGATGTGGCAGACTACAATAGATGTGAGTTCTGTGAGTAACGTGTGGATGAAACCTTTTTGTAGATTAAAATGATGACAAGCTAGTGCTGCAACCGTTCATTAAATGTTTCTTGACTTTGCAGCATTCATATTTAGGAGTTAGATGCCTTGAGAGCTCCAGAAGAAAGTCTGCTCCAAGCATTTCCCAAAGCAGCTGCCCAGGAGAGCTCTGGTGGCTGCCATCCTTTACAAACCTGTGTATGCCCCTTTTGTTAACAACACCCAATTCTGAGTTAGTTTATTGCCTTTTAGGTCACTTTCAAGATTCAGGTGTGCAGGGAGGTGATGGAGGTGACAGGAATGGTTCATGGAATCAGGTTTAAGGCAAGAAGGGACAACTAAGTAGTGTAACCGAACAGTGCATAATATAGGCCATGGGATTTTCTGTAGTTAATTGTGTGTTGAGCCCTAGCTGTAATTGCTTAGAGAGCATCTTCTAGCAACAAGCATTTATTTGGCAACACCAAGAAATGGAAAATACACTAATAACCTTAGTAGCTTGTTCTCTGATTTATTGAACCCTTATTGCTTATAAGGTACTCAGTAAACAGTAATACAGGACTCCAGCTCTAAACCAGATCTTAAGTAATTGATTTTTTTTCTGAGACTTAAAAATCATGCTTTTAACTAGCATAGCTAATTATTTTTTACTACAAGTAATTCCTAAAAGTACTGAGTACAAGTAATTGGGGGAAATTTTGCTTTTGTGTATTTAAGTGTGCTTATTTCTTTCTTTGCTAGCCTTGAGTTTATCTTGGATTTTTTTCTTCTTTTCTGTAGTGAATTCTCTGTGTTGTTCATGTCAATGTTTTGAAACCAGAAAAGGGAAAACATTTTTTAAATTAGGAAAAAGTTATTGCAGAACTACAAAAATTTGGCAGAGAGATTCAGAGAAGATATTCCATCTGCCACTAGTTTTAATTAAATCAGAAGCCCAGACCAGAAACAGTGAGACATGCACAAAACCAGGATTCAGTCACAGAATCCTATTAACTGACTTGTATATTAAGAGAAGTTATTTTCAGAAGAAAATTAAAATGACCCCCAAAATATTTTTTGTTCCCTATTCTCCAGTATGTGTTGTATTATTGTATGAAACAGAAGATTTTGAAGTAAACAAACCAACCTTTTCTGAACCACAGTATTCTTGTTTATTTATGTTTTGAATGCCGGTGTATTACATTATGTAGCCCTCAAGCCATTCAAGTTAGTTTTAAAATCCTGGTTAGCCTTTTTACCATTGATTTTTGAAAAGTTTCTGTTTCCCTAGAACAAAATTGTTGAATGGTTGTTTGACTGATGAAGTGATAAATATTGGCGCTATGTTTAGTGGTATCCAGTAGTGATTAACAAAGAAAGTTCTGTGTGAGTGAGTTAAGAATGTGACAAGCAGGTTATTAAAAGCTCTCTCTAGACTGACCAGCAGTTCCGTATCTTAAGACTGTGCGAAGATGTCTACTCACATCAGTATCAATTAGAGTGGGCAATAAATGAATGGGCATTATAAGTCGTGATGAGAAGAAAACGAAATGTGTGTTGTTATCTGGCATCATGTGGGTAGGAAATGAAAGCTGATGGGTGTCAGAACGGGTCTCACTCTTGGAAAGCATGTGGGGGATTTATTAACTGTGCGCATCCCACAGTCATTTCAGGATCAACCTTTTTTAACCTCTGGATGTAATTTGTCACCACCATAGTCAGCTTTCTTTTCTTCTCTTTTTCTTTTCTACCTCCATGTATGCATATGCAGAAAAACATATATTGTTTTTATTTCCCATAAATAATAACAATCCAGACAAAAACCCCCCAAACTATGGTTGCTCTTTGTGTATGGAAGATATAGTGAAAGCTGTGTTCAGTTTTCAGAAAGTAAGTACTTTTTTCCTGTTCATAACTTGACAGCTAGAAACAGATTCTTTGATACCTCTGGAAAACCTTAGTAAAGGTTTAGTCACCTTTTTAAGAAAACAGTCTATATGTGCATTCATGTTCCGTAGATGCATATGCTGAGAACTCTGAATTTTTTGCTTTCTTGTCAGTCATAGAGTATGCTATGCTGGCAATGCAAGCAATAGAGTACTAGTTCCCCCAGGAGATCACATCCTGCATCTGCAGTGACGGAGGGACCCCTCAATGTGTCAGTCACCTCCTTATATACGCACCTTAACCTATAGGGATAAGCAATAGGATTTGTCGTAAACATAATTCTGTTCTCCTACTTAGATTCACCTGCACTCAACACCTTGCAGCATCAGCCTTAAAGAATATATGAAGCATTACTGCCAGACACCAATACCACAGCATTCAACCTCCAGAAACAAGCTGGCGTAACACCTCTCCCTGTGCTGTTGGTTTGAGTCTGGTGCTGTTTTCAGACTGACTGACTGGCTACAGCAGATAGCATGAAGCAATGTTACCTGCAATGTCACTGTGTCCTGAGGTCAACCTTAGATGTAAACAAGATGTGCCACTGCTTCTGCACTAGACTGTTTTTGTGTCCTTTCTTGGGAGGCACCCTTGTACTATGGTTGAGAAATGCATGTGCAATTTTCCCTATGGTTCTCCTTTTCCTGAGAATATTATGCGAGGTAAAACTGTGTATGTTAATGCTAGTTCTGGTGGCCCCCCTGTGGACCATACTGCTGGTACCACAACCTGCTTAGAGCTTACCTTTACTTCCAGACCTGTCACCACAGCCTTGGGGAATCTGAGTCATATCAGGCCTTGTGTCTCACCGGTCAGCGGCTGGATGACTGCCATCCATTGAGAGTGCATTTTCATTCTGGTTCTGGTGTGTTCTGGTCAGTATTAAAGGATGCACTATGCTGTTGAGAACTGTGCTGTTAGGTCTTCCTTTCTTATTGCATTGGCCCACCTACCAAAAAGGAAGGATTATCCACTAGTTTATTAAGATTTGCTTGACTGTCACGTGCTAGCTGAAGACTTTATTCTTCTCAGCTCTCATAGCAATCACATTTTTGAAGAATTGTTGGAGTTTTGCAATGCATCAAGAAATCCAATTTCTAATGGGACTTGGACCTATTATTTTCTATGCTTGTGTAAAATTAGTTTTTGAGTCCATGGCAATCTACTGTCTGTTGCATATATCCATGAAGGTGGCAATCTTGAGGGGAATTCTGCTGTCCTAAGAATAGTTGTAGGGAAGTGAGCAGCAGCAGAACAATACCATGAAAAAACTAGCAATCTTAATACACCTTTAAAAGTATAAATTGAAGAAAAAGGTGGTTTGAACAATTTTCTGCTTTGTATTTACACTAGCATATGTCTAGCACAGCTGGAAAAAAAAATAGAGAATATTTGAGTTGTACTGGCAAGATAAAAGTGTGAAGT
>NW_009258284.1:2240296-2241847 GCF_000687185.1 Egretta garzetta
ATATTTGAGGAGCTAAAGAACTCTATACCTAAATAAAGTGTAGACCACCAGCAATATAAATGTACCTGATGCATAAGGAAAGAGAAGTGATGCAACTTTTCATAAGGTTAGCAAAATGAAAAGATGACCTTACAGAAATTTAGAATTTCGTATGATACCAGTGAAGTTTCTAAGTTTTGGTAAGTTGATTATTGTTAGTGAGTGAGAAAAGACTCTGTAGGGTACTTTGGAAAAAAGGCATTATAAGGTTTTACAGTCACAAAATTAAAAGCTATTTCCTTGAAACATGCTGGGATTTCATTTAGAATTTGCACCTTTGAGATATATACTAATGACCCCTGTTCCCCATATGTTGAGACAGGGTAGTGAACAGAATTGTAAATTAAATGCCAAATGATTATGAATGAAATCATAGTGAACAGAAGGCTCATGTCAATTATGGCCTGGGACTTATGCACAACTCTGAGACTCAGTTTAGAACCTCATCTACTGTCATGGATTCGCCTCTGCTGTTCCAGGGGGCATTGTGGTGAGGCGTATGAGCCAACTGGCCGCTTGATTTTATTTTCTCTGAGGAAAATGAATAGATTGTAGGCTAACATAAGCAAGACTATTCATATACATAATGATATAATGGTACCGAGATGCAAGAAAAGGCTGAGAAATAGCACTATATTTCCTTGAGATTTCTATTAAAGGATTTAATGATAAAAATGAAAAAAACTACTCACAAATCTCAAGTTAGTTTCAAAAAGACACGAAAATTTTGAAGGACATGGGTTTTGAAAAAGACTCTCAATATAGGTCTTGTTATTAATTGAGCTGATGTTCACCAAAGGTGTTTTAATATTAAAAACCCCCTCTATTCATGTTATCTGAATCACTGGCCCATATAGAATTTAAATTAGTTAATTTCACAGATTTTAATAAAGAAAAATTGACTCCGCATTTGTGAGTCTTTCAGGATTATGTACCTTATTCATAATAATATAAAGATCTGCACTAATGTTTCTCAGCCATGATGAGAGCAATGAAGGATGTCATTCACCTAATAATAAAGAGCTCTTCATTTTTGATTAGCTGAGAAGGTCCAAAAGGTCCAAAACTGTTCTTCTAGAAGGAAGAAAAATTAGCTCCAGAAAAGTTTTATACACCTGTTCAGGGATAACAGCATATGTTAAAGATAAAGCAAATCTCACTGGATCATACTGACTAAAGCTTTCACCTGATTTGAGTGCCTCGCTGGTGAGTAGAGTGCCTGATTTGCTATTTGATCCTTTGCAAATGGTCCTATACCTCTGAGGAATTCTTTGGCAGACACAAGGTCGTGGTTACAGTTATTCTCCTGGAACAGGTCCTGCTTGCAATTATATATGTATATTTATGGAAATCCATAAAGGATATGGGCGGAACCTGTGAAGTATAATGTTTACAGGACACCGAAAGAAGTGCTGTTAGATGACTTGGTACCGATTCAGTGTTGAAAGACTTCAGTGATAGACTTCAACTCTTACAGAGATATCGGGCATTTAAACATAATCAGGGAGTTCA
>NW_009258284.1:2241860-2249347 GCF_000687185.1 Egretta garzetta
TTCAGCAGGTCTCATCCCACGTATAGTACATGGTTAACATCCTTGTCCCTCGTTTTGAAGTCTGTCCTTCCTGATCAAGCTGTATATCTTTTTTTATTAAAAAAAAGTAATTATAGTTCAGTCATATGAATTATCCCACTGAATCTCTTGTACAGCAACTAAATCCTGATTTTGGACACATGTAAGGAATTTTAGGTTCTGCTTATTTCATGTATTTCTTGCCTTCATGTATAGAATCATAAAATTGTTTAGGTTGGAAAAGACCTCTAAGATCATAAAGTCCAACTGTTAACCTAACACTGCCAAGTCCACCACCAAACCCTGTCCCTAAGCACCATATCTAGATGTCTTTTAAATATCTCCAGGGATGGGGACTCAATCACTTCCCCTGGGCTTGTATAGGCTTGTACTGGATGACTATATAGATTCATGTGTACTTTTTTCCTTCTATCTCTTTTCACCCTATTCTGAGTATCTCTGAATTTCCTGGCTGTAGGCTGTGATTCTTGACAGTGTTCTTGTGTACCCAGATTTCACCATTTGTGGGATAGGGCTAGTGGTGCTGACCTCTGTGTGAAAAGCTTTGTATTCTTCTGTTGAAAAATGTCATGCAAGAGACAGGTATTATTATTTATGGATTTGACTCTTGGCAGCATTGATTGGTACCACCAGAATGCTATAAAAGACCTGCAAATCTGTTGTCTATTCCAATACATTTTCAGGGGCTAAAGCAAGCAAAGAAAAGCAGCCTTCTGTAAAGATAGGAAACAGAGGCAGGCGTAGCGTGGCAGGCTGGGGGGGAAAATGCAATTCTTTCTTCCTTGAAACAAGAAGGCATCTTTTGTCGGAGCAGGTTGATGTAAACTAGGCTTGGGGGAATCAAGTAGTGAAACAGCAGACACAGGCAACAATAAGACACTCTTTGGAGCAACAAAAAACCAGATGGTTCAATGGCCCCTGTCCACTCCAGAGAACACACAATTACTTACAGGACAAAGTCCATCTGGTCCTATAATAATCTGAGAATTCATCATGACTAAAGCTGCAGTGGGCTTTTTGCCAGCTGTTTAAATTAACTTGATCAATCCCCTCTATAAACCTATCTAAAAAAAAAAAAAAAAATCCAATCCTCTCCACGCACTAACCTGCTGCAACAGGTTCACCTCTTCCCAAGTAATCAGAAAACCAGAAGAAACCAGTGCCAGCTGTTAACTTTGGGAAGGATGGCCTATACCTATTGGAAACTGTGGCAAATGAAGTGAGCGGTCATAAAATTTTAGAGGCCACCCTGTTAACTTGTTTGAAATTCTGGCACTGTGACTGATGGTCTGAGGTCAGACAGATAAAGGAAATAATATGTAAAGTGTGTATAAAAGAATATCTGATCATGATTTTCAAGACACTGAGCCAAGGACTTGCACTGCACTCAAATGGAGCAGGTGACTGTGCTATAAACAGGAGCTTGTAGAGGGAGGAGGAGAAAGAGATATAGTCATACTGGGATAGACTGCAGATTTGGGCAAGTGTGGAACAGCAGTGGTATTTTTTGATATTCAGGGTCTGTTAAGTCACTGCTTCCTTGCCTTCTGGAGTCACATCTGAACAAGAGAGACACCAAGATCTCTCAACTCAGGGTGGGAGCTAACTTGCTGCACAGTGTAAAGGCTACGTGAGGCATGCGTTTGTGTTAAGTTAGGCCCTGGGTGTTGAGGTGGTGAGACTGAGGTAGGCTGCAGAGCAAGAGCAAAAAGGGTTTGAATTCAAGCTGCAATCTCCTGGAAGTATCCTTGGAAAATATCCTAGGCTCTTACTTCTTAAGTTCTTTTGTGCTCATTGGGTCACTTTGGAGGAGTCTTTGAGTCAAGTAGTCTATACAGTTAATTCCTTACTAAATTGTATTCTTTGTGCACATTATTAGTATTTTCAGCATTGATCTGATTTTATCTTTTGTAAGGGCCCAGCTAGTTTCAGTATGCAGCTGGCTTACGGAAACCCATTCAACCTTTTTAGCCATTTACTTTAACTATCAAAGAGGCAAGATTGCTACCTGCAGGTGACAAAGGGAAAGGAGAGGAGTGGAATGGAGTGATATATGTGATTATAAAACTTGACTGTCTGTATGTGATACCAACGCCGTCCTAAGGATAAAACAAGAGCCTTCTTCCTCAGTCGGGCATGCAGTCCTGTGAAACTAATGCTTCCTCTAAATAACTTTCTAGTTCAACCTCTATAGCATTTCCATACCCGTGCTGCAGCTAAGTTTCCAGTAACCAGCTGCCAAAGAAAAATGTATAGGCATTGCAATATGTTTTCAAAGTCTGGAATAGCTTTCAGGCTGTCACTGGCTCAATTTCAGGCTTTTTGACAGGCTATAATCTGTCCCTCTTGAAACAATTGACGATTTTGCAGGCGGGAGCTGTGGAAATAGCCTGAAAAATGGACAGCTATTATTTTCAAAATATTATTAAAAATGAGAAAACTAAAACTAAAAAGTGCAGGTGTTCTTATTTTGAGCGCTATTCTTCAGAGTAGTGAACATTATTTTTGTAATTCTACCTGGTGGCACAATTCTAAGTAAAGACTGTAAATTCTGACCAGTGTAACATTTGCTGAGAGAGAAACATACGCCATTTATCTTACAGGAATACAAAGTGAGTTGGTATGCTAGATGACGCACAAAAAAAGAAATATAATTAAGCATCTAAATCTCACTTTAACCTAGTCACAGTGTGCTTGTAACACCTAGCTGCTCTAGTAATAGTGGAAGCTACTACTGCCTGGGAATTCAACACTGCTACCAGGAAGTCCTCATCTTGGTACTTTTGCATTTTTAATCATTGTGACCCGGAGAATGACTTGAAAGCTTCTCACCAATTCTGCTTTTTTTTTTTTGTTTTAGAATATGTAGCATATCAATTTTTTTAAAAAGGTATAATTTTATTTTATAGTTAAAATGAAAAAAAAAGCAAAGTTAAAATCCTCATAAGAAGTTCAGCTTGTTTACGAACACCTTTTTCTTGTTAAATGCATGCCTTAATAAATTAATGTGCATTTACTTAATTGAAATCCTGTTAAATTCTTTGTAGCTTTCATTGCAACAACAACAACAAAAAAAAAGTCTTCAAAGTTGGCCTTTTGGGTTTGTGTGCAGACAAATGTGAGTGGGCTGAATGGTTAGACCAGTCCGAGGACAGGTCTTGGATGTAGTATGGAGTAGGTCTGGGTGACTGAGAACACGTGCTGCTATCCTCAGGGGTCTTAAAGGAATGCATAACTGTTTAGGACCACGTACACTCCAGGAAAACTCTGCTAGCTTTTTGTTGTAACTGGGGAGCAGTTGCCAGAGCAGAGGAGGTGCTCTTCCACCACAGAGAAGAACTGGGAACTCCACAGAGGAGTGGAAAAATACAGAATATGTCTGAGATGTTGATTTAATATTTTCTTCTAAAATCTCGAGTAGAAATACCACGGTAATTTTTTTTATTTGTCTGTTTGCCATTTTCTACCCCAGAAAGTTAAGCAACAAAACTATATATTGGTGAGGGGGGGGAAAAAAAAAAGATACTTTTTTCTCTTTCTGTGGTGTGTTGACTCTGGCTGGATGCCAGGTGCCCACCAAAGCTGCTCTGTCACTCCCCTCCTCAGCTGGACAGGAGGGAGAAAATATAGTGAAAGGCTCCTGGGTCGAGATAAGAGCAGGGAGAGATCATTTGCCAGTTACCGTCATGGGTACAACAGAGCAAATTACCAGTCAAATCAGAGTAGGATAACGAGAAATAAAAACCTGAATCTTAAAACACCTCCCCCCTGCTCCATTCCCCCTCTTCCCAAGCTCAACTTCGCTGCCACTTTTCTCTATCTCCTCACCCCACGCTGTCTCTGCTGCCCCTTCCTCCTCAGGGCAGGACTCCTCACACTCCTCCCTGCTCCAGCCTGGGTCCCTCCCAGAGCAGACAGTCCTCCACTGCTCCAGTGTGGGTCCATCCCTCCCACAGGGTGCAGTCCTTCAGGAACAGACGGCTCCAGGGTGGGTCCCCCATGGGGTCACCAGCCCTGCCAGCAAACCTGCCCCAGCCTGGGCTCCTCTCCCCATGGGGCCACAGGTCCTGCCAGGAGCCTGCTCCAGCGCAGGCTTCCCATGGGGGGACAGCCTCCTTTGGGCACCCCCTGCTCTGATGTGGGGTCCTCCCTGGGCTGCAGGTGGAGATCTGCTCCCCCAGGGGCCTCCATGGCTGCAGGGGCACAGCCTGCCCCACCATGGGCTGAGGGGGAATCTCTGCCCCGGTGCCTGGAGCTCCTCCTGCTGCACTGATCTCGGTGTCCGCAAACTTGTTCCTCCAACATAGTCTCACTTCTCTCCTTGGCTGCAAATGCCCCAGTTCTGTTTTTTTCCCTCCACTTCTTAAATATGCTATCACAGAGGCATTACTACTGCTGCTGATGGGCTCGGCCTTGGCCAGCAGCAGGTCCATCTTGGAGCTGGCTGGCATTGGCTCTATGGGACACAGGCAAAGCTTCTAGCAGCTTCGCACAGAAGCCACCCCTGTAGCCTCCCCACTACCAAAGCCTTGCCCACGCAAACCCAATACACTTTCCTATATTTTAATTTTCTAGTAGTAGTATTTTTCATGGCAATGCAGTATTTTAGGGTGCGTCACACAACAGCGAGTGCACATATCTGAGCAAGTCCAAGTGTTAACTTCACTGGCTTGGGTGCTTGTAGTTGAGCGGTGGTATTTTGGCTGGCTTACCCATTTCTGGTGTGGTTCTTGCAACTCTGTGTGAGTGCGCATGTATCAGTGTGTGTCTCGCCACTGATTGCTGAGACCACCATGCAACCACACCACCCCTTCTTTCCCATCCTCTGCTTACACAGAAGTCTCTATGTGTCACTGAAGCACAGATATGCCCTCAGCTTGCTTCTGCTTCAGTGCTTCAAATGGACCTGTTCTTAGCATGTCTTAAGGGAGATGATAATTCTCTCTGCGGGGATTGTGTACGGGCAATCCTACACCCCCAAGCAAGGCAACATGTGATTTAAGGATGTTGTACACGGAGCTGGATTTTATCCCATTAAGACCCAGGGATTCCTGAGAGACTCAATGATACATAAGCTTTTTATGGGCTGCTAGCATACAATTGAATTTTATCTGAATTGACTACTGTGCAAACATCCCCAAATCCAAACCTAATGACTGTAGAAAGTATTAACCTCTATCAGTGCTGTACATGACACCTTAGCATCCTCTGTGTTTACAGTTTCTAGTGAATGCTTCATTAAGATTTCTGTGTATGCTTGCCATTGCTGCAACACAGCAGAGACAGATTAGGATAATAGAAGATGTTTATAAATCACATTTAGGAATTAAAACAGTGGGCACAAAATGACTACCTTCAGGTTGGAGAAAATAAGATTTCAAAGCAATTATAGAAGCTTAATATATCTGGTCCTTTGTGGCTTTATGGCTTCGATTCAAACCCAAGTGTTTCTGTATGTAACTATGATGGGAAAGCAATTGCCATCCACTATTGAGCAACTGGAATAATAGTTTGTCTTTTTTTTCCTCTTAATTGTTTCCTCTGAGGTCACATTACGTGTTTGGCTTAGCTGTGCTCCACAACATGCAAAATTAGGTATATTTCTTTTTTTTTAATTTTATTTTTTTTAATTTGGTGTCTTTGAGGAAAGTCTTAAGATGCTTTTTATCTGGTACCCACATTATTCTGTGTCCTTAGACAGTGTGTTGTTCTTGGCAGACTTTTAAAGAGCTGACAGGAGCACCTTTAACAAGTTCCTGTCTTCACTGGTTCAAGCTTACAGTCACCAAAGTCTTTTGTAACACCTCCACATCACTTAAAGCTCCATAAATTTTTAAAACTATAATTCTTATTTGAACATAGGGAGGAGGTAACTCAGAAATAATAATATACTGTCATTAAAATTTCATTTAAGCTCTATGTCATTGTTACTTGGCTAATTTCATGATGCATAGTAATATGCATCAGATGAGATGTAAGAACTGATCGTCTCTGGTAGCGTGCAGTCTTGGCTGCTGTTGGTTAAATGGGTGAGAGAATCTGCATTGCACTGAAGTCGCTTGTTCCACCTTGTTACTGCAGTAAAGACTTAATGTATTTAGATAAGGCCATTTTCCTAGACCACAGTCAACCTAGATGGAAGGTGAAAAAAAAAAAAAAAGAAACTGTTTGAATGAGCTCCTCCTGTTTTGGAATAATAGAAGGTATTACCTGGATAAAACCCCTGCTTTGTTCATAGCCTCTGGCCATCACGACTACAAAGGCACTGCTGCCACAGGTATTGAAAGGTTTTAAGCACCTGCGTCCTGCAAATTTCAGATTGCTCTGAATGGCTGAGATTGCTCGGATGACTAGGATATCACATTTCTGAAGTGCTCAAGTGACATGGGATTTTGACAAGTCTCTATTTTCCCTTAATTTCTATGGGAGCTTGCTGCCACTGTGGATTTGAAGTGGCTCAAGTACCATCTCTGGGAAAACAAGCAAACAAACAAACAGGCCCAGGCAAAGATTTTGGATACTCAAGGCCTTTCTTCTTCAAGTCTGAGCCAAAATGTGGATCTGGGTGCGACAAGCATCCTGGAAAAGAGCAGCAAACAGTGTCATGCAACACTCAACAGCTGGTATGTTGTCTAGCTGTGTAAACCAGGATTAAATCCTGCTGCAGAGGCAGAGCAGGAGGAGTGTGCATCGTTTTTCTGTAGCTGTTGTGTGCATAACAATGCAAAACCAGTGTTCTCTTACAAAACGAGTGATTTTAATGTGTCTTCTAAAACCTAAATAATGGGCTCTGCACATATAGTGTTCCCAAGATGCACAGCTTTTGAAGATTTGTTCCCTTTCCTTGACTTCGACAGTTTCATAGCAACTGAGAAAGGTGCCTCTACTGTATGAAGCACACGAGGGATTAATTTCAAATACAGTGTTTAGTGTATAGAGTTGTGTTAGAAATGTTCTTTTATAGTGTCACCGAAATGCTAAAAATAGTGGGTCTCCCTTATTCACTCAGTTTTGAGAAGGGAAATGGGATTGGTCTTGGCCATAACTGCTGTCATATACTGAAGATGCTTCTGACTACACGTAGTCTGAGCACATTTTCAGTTCTGGTGAGAATAACATTATCACTTCCTAGGTCTGCATACTAAGACAGATAGACATTATTTGAGGTGAACTCCAAGAACTTCATTTAGATGTTGATGCTGATGCTAATGTATATGCAATAGTAGCTATGAAATGAATACAGTAAAGTAGGGGGTAGTATAAGCGCAGGACCTACTAATATAATAAATATACTAATGAAGATAAATATTCCATGAAAGCCAATCAGTCAGTCTGAAGACACTCTATGGCTGCTAAGTGTCTGGCTTTCACATCATTAATTTTTCAGCTGGGAAGGAATCAAATAATCCATGAGACCAAGAATATGGTTATTTTTGTCACTCTTGTTC
>NW_009258284.1:2249691-2295829 GCF_000687185.1 Egretta garzetta
TAGGGAAAAAACCAGAGCTCTAATAGGATTTAAAGGCAACACAAAAGTGTATTGGAATTTTCGGTGGCCCTTGGAGAGGAACAAAACCAATGTTTTCGGTGCTCCTGTGAATGACATAAATGAAACTAGGCACTAAGCACAAGTGTTACATGCAAAAATGTGCTCTAAGACACTGAGAAATGGGTAAGCAGATTGTTTGCGTCTGGGCTGCGTCTTGGGAAGGCCTTAATCAAATAATCTCAGATTTGCATTACAGACTCACTCTCTGTCTCTGTTAGCATCAGAATTTTTTGGCCTACTTAATTCCACATATGCAGTTCGTGGCAGCAAAAAAAAGCCGTGAGTGGGTGGCAGGCAGCTGCTCCAGCATGTAGTCTGTCACTGGTTGGCGCTCTGCACTATAATGCAGAACAGCACTGTCATCAGCTGCCAAAAGACCCTCGCCCCTGCCATCTCGATCTCTTGCTGCCTCTGCTTGGTGGAATCACACAGCAGATCAGAGTAGTTCATTCTTCCAGATGTTTGTATCAACACCTGGGCCGCTTGTGTTAGTGGTTGCTATGAAATGGAGAGCTGTCCCTCAGGAGCTTGTCCAAGGTTGCTCGTTTCACAGAGGCTATAAAAGTTGATACAGACTTGATAAGCACTTGATATGAGATGATGAGACATGAAGAAAACCCCTGCATTACCTTAATGCAGCCTTCACCCAATGAGTTCTGTCTTGTTTTCATAATAGAGGCTACTGGAGGTGCATCCCACGCCTGCTGTGCGTTGCTGCAATTTGATTTAATATCGCTCCTGTCCCTTGCTTACCCCAGTGATCATGCTTGTTGCAAATGTCAGTTCTAATTTGCTTCCATCCAGAATGGTATTTATTTTATTAAATAATTGTGCCTACGTCTTTCCTAATTCTAATATGTTTTCTGAAGAGTGAACACAAATGACCAGGGGTTTTAAAAGACACAGAAGGTTAGAGGGAAGCTCTTCCCTGATGCTCCATTAGCTGTGCAACAGCTCTGTGGCTCCCAGGGACCCCACACTTCCCTGTCAGATGCTGCCACAGCACTGGGAGGTTTTCCCAAGCGAAAGACGTGCCAGTGTTTGATGAGGGAGCATGAGGTGTTGGACTGAGCCTACTGTGGGATGGCCCAAAATGGCAAACCATGCTCATGCCAACAAACTGCAGCCATTAGCACAGTATTCACACTGAGGCCAGAGTCTGAGGAGACCTCACTTGTACCGGTCACCATGCTGTAACTACGGGGTACAGCAATTTCTAGAAGTATTTACTATCTCTTGGCCTTCATTTCTTCTTGCTATTTTGCACTCCATAGAAAGGACAGGATTTTAACTTGATGTAAAACCATGTAGATGACACATGGTGGGTAACAGCCTTGATGACCTGATGTGTCAGTGAAACATCAAGGTCTTGTCGAGGAAGGCACAAGTTTCCTATCTAAGTGACTTAGTTTTCAACCAAAAAGTATGCTGTTCTGGGTGGTAACTTTACGTAGCTATTGCATTAAGTGCAGCACTTGTAATTTTAGCCATCTGTCTGAGCATTTTACATAGATTTTAGCCTAGTAAGTCTCAAGAGGTCAGCTGTCCTGAGTGTATCTGGTGGACTTTGAACAATGAATAATTGAATATGATTTTTTAAATGTTTAACTTAGTCTCATAAGATGTGTTTAAGAAAGCATAGGCTATAATTTCCTCCTAATACAAAAAATATTAATCTATTACTGTCTGTGCTATTATTAACGCTTGCAAGGGACTTAGTCTCTTAGTATCCATCAAAAGCTGCTAAGAACATCATTCCTGGAACACTCTGTTATGGCCTTTTAATCTCCTTTTTACTAACTGGCTTGGTTAATTGCCTCATACTCAGTGGGATGGGTCAAGGCATTATGCCAGTGGTATACGGTGTTTGCATGGGAATCTTTACTCCTTTACCGCTTTTAAGTGCTTCAGAGGAATGTTTCTAGAGAGTTCATAAAAAGCAATATTCTTCCCTCCCTTCTCTTTCCTTCCCTCTCTTTTTTCTCTCTCCCCCCTGTGTATCTGTGTGCATGTGTATGTTTTAGGTGGACAGTTACCCTGTCCATGTGTTTGGAAAGCTTTCAAAAATCACTCTCATTAGGACTGACTTTGCCTCTTGGTTTAAGGAGCAATAGCAAAATCAGAAAGCTCATCCTGACAGTGGATGACGCGGTGGGACATGGGATGCAGAAATCTGGATTTGAAACACATCAATACATGTCAAAACATGTATTAGTAAATTCTCAAGCTATAACCAAAAGCATTTTTTTTCCTGCAGTACAGACAAAATTTAGAGCCTGTAAGGAATGTAATTTTAAACAATGCTGGGTCTTTGTTTTTGTGTGGTAGTCATTAAATGAATGCATGGAAAGTAATTTGAAATCTTCACATAGAAACATCTATTCAAATAGAATAGATATCCATCAAAAATAAAAGGAACCTATACATTCTGAGACAAATGTTTTGATCATGTCTTACTGAAGATGGGTGCAGAATCTGCTTTCCAGGATTTGTGCAATCACGTATTCACAGGAGAAAGCCTCTTGAATCTTTCTCAACCTTTTCTCAGCCCGGAAACTCTTGAGAACCAGGTTTAACTACCTGGGAAGAGCAAACATATAGAGCTAGCTATGGGAATATTCATCCTGATCCTCTGCTGTACACACAGATGTTGTGGCTTGGGTGTATATTTTGTTTGCTGTCTAGCCCACAACCTTACTGCTAATTCTGCTGACAGAGGTCATCTTCTTGTTTCTAGAATTCAATCTGGGAGCCTCTTTCAAGGACCATATGGGTGTGGTTTCTTGGCTGGCTTTCTGGGTATTTCAAACTCCAAATTTATCACAGCCTCTACCCATAAGTCTCAAATGATCACTTTTCTTTCAATGATCGCTCTTCCCCCCCCCACACCTTTCACACTTTTCCCCATGCCTCCGAGGCATGCTTACTCTGGTCCCGATGCTCACAGGGAAGAAAAAAGCAAGAACAGTGCTCTCTCTGGACATGGCCCAGACCTTCTTTAATTTAAAACCCATAACAGGTTCAAGCTTAAAATCCCTGATGCATGCTCTGTCTATTTTCTTTATCACATCTCTACACATAGTCCCTAGACACTCAGAACTGACTGTCCGGGTGTACAGGAGAGGTTAATGAATCAGAAACCTCCCTAAATAAATCTATAAACTTTTGACGACTAATCTAAAGCAAAGTCTGTACTAACAATGTCACCAACCCTGCTCCTACTGGGCTTAGCAGTCTATCTCATTAAACATCAGGAAACCCCTGAAATACTTCCATAATGTTGTTTATTGCAACATATAATTGCATATTAAACTGGTTTATATTCCAGTTGATAAAGCAGTTATTTACCTATGACTGTAAAAGCCGTTGGTAAATTTACAGAAAAACTTGTGAGCATCGACAGGGTGCTAAATTCTAATAAAAGGAGGAGGAGGCTGGAAGCTGATATGAGAGGTGGTCACTCAGAGAAGAAAGATAGTTCAGGCAAGAGTAAGCAGAGCACTGAGTCATGAAGAAAGAACTGGAACATTTTCAGAAAGTCTAATGCAAATATTAAAGCTGTGGATGAGAGCTTTAAATACCACAGCTGGAACATAAGTAGTACTAAGAACACCGCAGATCTGGCATTAGTTAGGGGGATTAATCTTCATATAACTAGATGTATTAACCCCTCTATTTATATAAGGATGAAATCTTATGATTGAAAGTTTCCAATGCGTTATGTGTAAGACTGTGTTTTTCCTTCTGTGGTTTCACCACAGTTGTGAGAAAAAAATTAAAACATTGTAAAATTAAACCAGAAGGGTGAGTAGGCATTCAGGGGTGAAACGGGGTGAGTTAATTCTTTCTCAGACTGCTGAGCTGTCAAGGAATGGGTTGATTTTGGTAGTGGTAGGGGGAAGGGGTATGGTGTCAGGGTAGGAAATGTTGGTGCTTGTGTAGGTGACTGAGGTACCGCGATCCAAAAACAGCACAGGAAAAAGTTCTGGCATTTCCTTCCCTCACCCAGCTCTCTCACTCTGACCTTCCTCACCCACTGCATCATGCTCGAGTCTCTTGAGAGTAGATGCCACCAATCATTCCAAATTATAGGATATTTTATAGAGGCTTGCTGTGTATAACAGGCATTTTAACTGCCACTATTGGCAAAAGCCATCTTTAGCACCATCTCAAAGATATATTCCTTTCTTTGCTCCAGGCAGAGACCTCTCAAGTAGGGCGATTCTCTTGGCAAGAAGTTGTACGTAAGTACTTGGCTAGCTGAGGTTCAGATGTGCTGGGCTGCTTTCCACCATGGAAGAGGGGAAAACTTGGAGCACATAAAACTAGGAGAAGGAAGCCAGCATCCTTCAACCCTCGGCCCTTACAGAAAAACTTTGTCTGGGCTGGTTTCTGATGGCTTCAGGAAAATCTGTTGTTGCAATCTCCTTCCACTTGAATGGAAACTGTCTAAGTTTAATTGCTCTCTCTTGTCCCTGAGCTAAGACACTACTCTGGCAGCAAAACACTGGGAGTCACATCCAGTTTAGCATTTATGGTACGGCAAGCCCACTACGTCAACAAGAGTTAAGCTGTTCACAAAGGCCATATTCAAAGTATTTTCCTTCTGATTTAGTCCCTTAAGAATCACAGATGTACTTGCAGTGCTTTCTTTAAGCAAGTAAAGCAAAAAAGAAGTTATAAAGGTAAATGATATAATAATATTTTCATTTGTAACGAACCAGTTTATATAATTATCATGAGGAATTTGGTACTTTTCTTGTAGTCCCCATTACTGTTACCGTGTCAGATTAGATGTTTTTTAAACCATTCCTGATTTTTTTGCAAACAGAAACATCCTTGATTTATACGCTCTGAATGTAAAGAGAGTCACAGAGATTTTTGTATGAAAAAAAATAATAGCCTGGGTCCCCTGAGGAAGTGTTTTATTTGTTCAGTGTGAGATTTTGTACGGAAAGTCTAGATTTCTTCCTTGAAACAATGTGCTGTCAAAGTACTGAGATTCAGCTGTTACCTTTATACACGCTGTGAATATTACAGGAGTGTACACTTATGCTACCCATGGGGCAAAGGCCCTTTAAATAGAAGTATTGAAAATGTATTGTGAGCGTCATTTGTCTAAAAAACCTTCGTAGAGATGTATCTAGGTATTTAAATTGGCGTGTTAGATATTATGTACAAATAGGAAGGAGTAAAAACTGAGATATTAAAGAATTATTAACTATTTTTAAGTTTGATTAGATATGCAATATTTTAGTTGTATTTTTATGTCAGAAAGAAACTTAGTTCTGAGTAGGAGTTCACTGGTTCCCAAATGGAAAAAAGAAGAGATAATAGCTAACGTGTAGGACTAGCAATTGGTGTATTTTGATGTGAGTGAACAGAATAAATGAGTGTTTATGCAGGTGATAATGAGCTAGACATTTTAACCAAAGAATTCTCTATTTTTCTAAACTAGTGCTTTAGATTGGCTTTATTTGTTGCATTTCACAGAACATCAAGTTATTCAAGAGAGCGAGAATGCATGATGGCATCAGCCACATATCTTGTGTGAAAGTATTTTTAGCATGTATGTTAGCCCGTGGACATAAAAAAGCACCTTACCGTGAAATCCATACTTCCCCTGCTCAGCAGGTTTTCACGCAACCTGTTTTGGATGGAAAAATAGGGGTTTGAGTAATTAATTTCTTATGAAAAAATCATCATTTCAGAAATTTGGGGTTAAAAAACTCCAGATGACACCAATTCCCAATATCCCCAAACAGACAACTGTATAGTTTTTAACCAGGGAGAGAAATATTACAGTTTGAATACACAGCACTGCAAACCTAGAGGAGTCAAAACTCATTTCTTTCACATACCTTTGAAACTCAGAGCAAAAATTTCCTCCTGGACCTCATATTGCATGATGCACTTTGCTAAAGCAACTACTGTGATGGATCACCAACAAATTAATATTTCATCAGGACAGCTTTGATTTTTAAAATTATTTCAAAATGCTTCAGTTTTATGTTGAGACTATTTATTTTTTAATCATGCATTTGTCTGAATTTAATAGCATTTCTAAATAAAATAATTGCAAATAAACTGAAATGCTAGTCAACTGATTTGATAAATGGTAGACAAATGATTTGACAGTTTCTGATTTTCTTGTCTTCCTGTCGCTCCTTCTTCCACTTCTCCCACCTTTCCGTTTTCACAAACATTGTAGTCTTTAATAAATCTGAATTTTTTCAGTTAAAAAATAATTTCTGGACAAGAATCCTTGCAAAGGTGCACTGTAGCCATCAGATATATTGTTAATACACATTTATTAACATTTTTTACTGGTATCTGCACACGTGATTTAGAATGGTAGTGGACTTTGTGCAAAGTGCGTTGACATTAACTTCACAAAATATTTACGTTTAATTCTAAATAATGTGGAGTTTTTTTCAGACCCTGACTGCTATTAAGTACATTTTGCAAGACTTCAAAGTCTTTTGTAGTGATGTGATAATAAGTTTTGGTTCTGCACCTGAAATTCTTCCATTCATAGAACTTCTCTGAGTTTAATGGGATTTTTTCTGCAGGAAGGATTCAATTCATTAAGGACATATATATAAAAAATAATTCTGTTGCTGATGCTGAACTGAAGGCTATTGTCAAAATTACTCACGTTAATAAGCAAAACACAGACCCAGCAAAGCAAAAGGTTGAAAATATTAACTTTGGTTTTGGATAGAAAAATGAACTTAATAAATGCAAGTAGACTTGCTTAAACAAGATTGCAATCTTTATTTTGCTTTAGGTTTCTTGGTTGCTGCATCATCTTCCACTTATATTTCTAATGGTCAATTTGCCTGAATTACCGCTGTACTCTCTGAAAGTTCTCCTGGCAGATCCTCAGGCAGGGCAAAGAGACCTGTGCCTTTTCACATATATTTCCATTTAGGCACAACTCTCCTGAGTTTCTTCTTTCCTACATGCTCTGTTGAGATGACTTTATATGGCAGTGGTGCAACCACATGGAGGGTCAGACCCTGCCCTTTGGGAACCCAGGTTTTAGCTGGACTTGAGAACAGAAGACTGAGCCTAACTCTACCTTTGTTTTAATTCCCTATGCTTCTGATTTTTCCTCCTTATAACTCAAGGAGGAACGATTTCTCTAGGAAAAACCCACAAGCGTTGGCACACAAGTCCTTCTTCAGGAACTAAATATACAGGTAGTTCATGCTTTGCAAGTAGCTGCATGGAAGTGCCTGAGAGTCTTGTTTTTGCTCAGAAACATGTAATTCTAACAGCAGTTCTGGACCTATATTCATATTGCCTAACTAACTTTATTTGCGCATTTGCTTAACTAAAGTGATTAGATTAGGGACCCACTCATTGCGGGGTCTCTGTAACCACTGGAGAGAGGCAGATTTTGCTGTGTGTTTCTAGAAGTGGTGTTTGTGGTCTGCTGTGGTACTGTGGAGTGGGAATAATCCAGCCAACAGGTAGCTTTTGACTGCACCTCACCACCTCGTGTGGCACCGGGCTGGCCACCCCAGAGAGAGAAGCATCACCCCACAAAAGGTGCCCCCTCCCTTGCCTTAGGGTTGGGCATACTCCGGGGTGCTTGGGCTGTACAATTCTTCTGTTGATTGCTGGGCAAGCTTAGTTTTAAACTGCTTACAACTCAGTTTGGAAATAAAAAGGAAGTAGTGGTAAATATATAAATTGTCACAATGTAATGACAATAAAACTGATTTAATCCCATTTCTTCCCCAAGGAACAAGGGAGGTGCAAAACTGGGTGTTCAACATTAAAAGCTTGGTGGAAGTTAAGACAAGTTTAAAGGAGCGTGGGAGGAATTTTAGCTAACCTGATAACTGCTGATCCATGTAACACTCTTAGGGGTGGAGAGAGATTTCTCCTTTTCTCTTTCTCCTCCTTTTCTCTTTCTCCTCCTTTTCTCTTTCTCCTCCTCTCCTCCTCTCCTCCTCTCCTCCTCTCCTCCTCTCCTCCTCTCCTCCTCTCCTCCTCTCCCTATTGATTGCTTATTCAAGTTATTGAAATACTGATTTAACCAATATAAGTCTGCTATACTTGCAACATCTACGTGGTGCCAAAATATAGAGGGTGTGGATACATCTGTAGGTATGGATAATTCCATTTTCTGTGGAATTTCATGAATATCCTTTGAGGTAAAGCAGCAGCCCTCAGTTTCTTGGCAGGGATAGTAAAGGAGGAATGCTGAGACTCACAGGAAGAAATGCAGGATCCTGAAACACCATGGTTTAGGTTTGAGGCTGAAGTCACTACAGCATATTTACTCCTGCAAATTAGTCCTGCTGACTTCGCTGGAGCCTGCACACGAACAATATTTACATGTCAAGCCCTCCATATGGTTGACTGTGGTGTTGTTATCAGGGAATCTGAAGTCTTACTTCAGCTGACACTAAGCTGTCGCAAAATTTGCCAGGTCTATACTACGGTCTGGATCTTGGCGGGTCATGCGTGTGGGTGCCTCGAGCCGTACTGTTCAGCATCCAGCGTGTGGCAGGTAGCCTGACTTCTCCTCTGACTGCTCAGCATTGCAGGACATAAGCTCCCGCATGGTGCAATGCACGGTTCTCATTGCTCCTTCCAGACCTTCCCCCCGAGTGCAGCTCAGTAGCAGGACTGAGAGGAGAGGCATAAAATTATCTCTGTCAAAGACATTCTGGTTACTTGTTCTGGTTACTTATACAGTCAGAGAGCGGCAAAAAAAAAAAAAAAAAAAAAAAAAAAGAAAAAATCAAGGAATGTGTAGACGCTTGATTTCAATGAGTGTTTAATGCAGGAGAATATTCTTGACACAGATTACATCTTGTTCTCCTGTTGCAGTTCACATCTTAGAACAGTGGAAGAACAGGAACCTGAGGATGTTCAGGTGTTGTCCCCCTACTCCTGAATAGTCAAGGCAGAAACACAGATGCTTTTTGCAATGTTTTTGAGGGTGAGGTATTATTACTTGGCTGTCAGTAGTCATAGTAACACTGCTTTCCCATGGCTGTTGAACGCTTGGTGCTGAAGGTTTCTTTAGTTCTGGCAATCTGTTTTTCTGTTTGATTATTTTTCTTGTCAGGATTTGTTCCCCTGAGACTTTAAAACTAATTTGACAAGTTAGCCTATAATTTAACATGTCAAAAACTGGAGGTGCTTCTGCAATTTTGATACAGAATCTGTGCTGGTGCCTCATAGTTTTATTTATTCTGCCAAATTGTTTTAATACCCGAAATTTAGGACAGGCTTCTCAGCTGGTGTTGATGGGCAAAGCTTCAGTAGGGCTCTTAAGGCTTGTCCACACATATGGGTGCAGACAGCTGTGGGCTTCTCTGTCCACCCTGCGAGCCAGCCGAAAGCAAGCCAGCGCTGCTCTGGAAGTTGTAGAGCTGCATTAGTGAGATACCGTGCCCAAGCGTTTATCTACCGCCTCTTTGGCAGAGTTTCCAGGTCTGAGCTGGCTCTTGTCTCTCCCTCCTGGAAGGTGAACAGGAACGTTCATGCCTGGCTCCATTCTTCATCTGAGAAGGCATATTCCTGGCTGCGGCTCAGACCTTGGCTCCTGTTCCATTTTAGTTCCAGTTCCTTCAATGAGTTTTGCTTACATCTGTTCAGTTACTCTTTTGTTTCCTCAGGTCTTTTTTCCCTTCTTTCAGTTGCTGTGCTCACAGGCCGGATTGAGGGTGTCCCTCACCATGCTCCTGAAAGCAGCTTGCATCACTTGTGAGCGTGTTGCTGCCACCAGTGGGCGTCCCTGCTGGGGTGGGATACAGCTGTGTGTGCGAGTGCACGGAGGGATCAAATCCTGGCTCATGCCGAGTGTGCGACTGACTTGTCTCTGTCGGTCTGAGCGGAGGCTCAAGGGCTGCCCTTCTGGGTGATACAAAGCAAAACCCGAACTGAGAGTGGTGTTGGGTTTTGCTGTAAGCCCCCTGCTGCGGTTGTCACCTTTAGGACACGGGACTCCTCCCATGGAGGGGTGGCGGAGCAACCCCAGCTTCATCTTTGAGCACCTCCCTGGGTGAATTTGTTTGCTTTAAAATTCACCATCATTTCATAAACCTTTCCAGTGACTGGCTTGAAAACACATGTGCAGGAAGACATGCTCACTGCCATATGTGAAGCAAACTCCTTTGAACGCCAAACAGCTCATGCAGTCGTGGATGAGGTTTCTTTTCCTCCCTAAAAGTCTCAGCAGGAGATAGGTGCCACCAGTGTCCTCTGTCAAGCAGGAGGCCCAGTGTTTACAGAGTGTCTCCTGTGGGAGGTGTTGTGAGATGCTCACCAGTCCACATGCCTGCAAGGCCGACTGAAGAGAATCTGTAGGTAAGCTGGCTGGGACATGGTGCTAGGAGATAGTACCACTTACGACTTCTTGAACGACTGTCTTTGGGGCAGAGGGACAGTGAGAGGTGATGGGCGCAGATCCTGCTTTCTGTTTTGGATGGTTCAAGACACTGTTTAAAAGAACTGACAAAGTAGGTGACCCCTGTGGGAAAGATCTCAAATACACAAATTAGAGAGAGGAGCAAGTTTTTTATTTTGTCCTGGGGGAACACGGGCACCTGTGATAGGGACAGACAGTGTAGCTGAAGGATGAAAAGTGCACACTGAAGAAAAGAAAAAAATTTGAAAATTTAGATCATTTACGTGGTTAAGTTAAATAAAAATGGCTGTATCTGGAGATAAGGCAATAGATAAGTCAAAGTCAAAAGCAGCTGTTTAATAACTAATACATA
The DNA here is from genome assembly GCF_000687185.1 of Egretta garzetta. Taxonomy (NCBI): domain Eukaryota; kingdom Metazoa; phylum Chordata; class Aves; order Pelecaniformes; family Ardeidae; genus Egretta; species Egretta garzetta. The sequence continues at coordinate 2,260,500 of NW_009258284.1, forward strand.
AAGCAAGTGTTAAAGCAGCACCAATGCAGAAAGCAAGTGTGGTGAAACCACGTGAATATGGTAAAGAAAGGAAGATTCAGCAAAGTTTCCAGATTTTGGCATTTTATTACATTTCTAAGCTAGGCAGTGCTTTCAGAGTCTCTTGGGACAGCACCTTCAGCCGCAGGGAAAACAGCATTTTTTGGCGTCTCAGGTACCTGGGGAGATGATGACCAGTGTTCTCAGGTTACTGGCCACACTGTCTGGAAAAGGAAAGGAAAGGAAAAAAATCCCTATTAGTGTTTTTCCACACAAAGGATGTATTTTTAATTGAGAGAGTTTTACCATGTGGGTGCTCTGTGTTTAGAAGAGGCCTGTGACTTCAGCATAACAGGATCCCCCCCAAAGCTGCATCGAGAGTCACCATTGCGCCTCCCTGGATGTGCGAGCCTGCCTCCCTCTGCATCGCAGGCCCTTTCTCCTCTGCAAACTGGGGCAATTGATTCCAGTTTTTGTTCTACAAATTGATTCTCATCCCTAGAAGGGATAGGATTTCTGAGATCTTTATTTAGTGTTTTTCTGGTTTCTACCAATAAATTAAACTGGACTTTTTCTCTTGCCCTTGCTGAGCAACCAACAGTCAACCTACTGAAATTGGAATTAGGCAAAAAAAAAGGAAAAAAAAATTAAACTCAGTCTCAACCTCTGCAAAAATTAGGTGTTAAGGAGATTGTGAAACAAAATAATAATTAAAAAAAGATTTCCTTCTTTGGACTCAATTCCTTCCATTTGAAAAAAATCCCAACTGAACCATCCCTCTTAACGTCACTGGCGGCACAGTCAGGTTGGAAGCACACGAGTCAAGAAGGGGAATGTCAGCGCCCCTCCGTTGAGTGCAGCAGCGTTGGGCCAGTTTTGTGCTAGATGAACATCCAATTTACTTTACATGTTGAATGTGGTTTAAAATGATGACGTTACATTTATGGTCCTTTTACACTTACTGTTGCAGAGACAAAAGAGAAACAACAAAATCTCACATAATGTGCATGTGACAGAAGCATCTCTATTCACAGCCTTTTCCATTTTCCATTTCTTTGTGTGCCTGCTTTCTCTAATTTAGATGATAAGGTCCCTGGGATATCAATCTAACTTTTAATATCTTCCTTGTGAAGTATGGTTGGTAGTTATAATAATGATAGCTAATTAGAAGAAAGAGAACATTGACAAAAGCTTTCTTCCCAGTAATCTGGTATTTCTAGTTTGATTAGGTAGGTGGGTGCAAAGCTTAGACTGAGACACTTTCTGCTTCGAGTACAACCTGTGGTACACGGTACTTTTGGGAACTCTCACAGCAGGCGTGTCGACACACTCACACGACTGCAGTGCTCTCAGCTGAAGCACTTAGTGCTGCACAGCAGAAAACGCTGCTGAGGGCAACAAAGGAAATAGCACTCATTGCTGATACACAAAATTTGGTGCTGCCGGTGCTGGTTTTGCTATTATCGTTCCAGATGTTCAAAATGAAGCTTTCAACTGTCAGCTCTGGGGAAATATTCAAAGGAGCAAAGAGCAGCTAGTTCTCTAACTCCCACCAAGAGTCAGTGTGCGTGAGAATGTAGATAGCATTATGTAGGGCAATAAAAAAAGTCCAAAATACTTTTTGGGCTCCTGACTTCTGAATTGTTGCAATGGGGTGGAAAAGTCAGAATGACACAAGTGAGGTTCTGCTTAAAGGGTGAGGATCATTCACAGGCACTTTTCTCCAGGTGGCTTCAGGAGGAATTGCATGTGCGGTGGGTAAAGGCAGGTTGTGGACTGTCCAGATAGGAGGAGAGCGCAGAATGGGGGATCCTGCAGGAAGTTTAGTCTTGGCTAAGAGGAAGCGGTACATTGAGTTATCTTGCAATTCAGCATCGTTTTCCTGAGGACAGAATTGATGCAGATCTACAGTGGCCAACTGTATGAGGTTCAACAAGGCCAAGTGCCGGGTCCTGCACTTTGGTCACAACAACCCCACGCAGCACTACAGGCTCGGGGAAGAGTGGCTGGAAAGCTGCCTGGCGGAAAAGGACCTGAGGGTACTGGTTGACAGCCAGCTGAATATGAGCCAGCAGTGTGCCCAGGTGGCCAAGAAGGCCAATGGCATCCTGGCTTGTATCAGAAATAGTGTGACCAGTAGGAGTAGGGAAGTGATCGTGCCCTTGCAACCAGGGCTGGGGAGGCTGCACCTTGAATCCTGTGTTCAGTTTTGGGCCCCTCACTACAAGAAGGATGTTGCATTGCTGGAACATGTCCAGAGGAGAGCAACCAAGCTGGTGAGGGGTCTGGAACACAAGTCATATGAGGAGCGGCTGAGGGAACTGGGGTTATTTAGTCTGGAGAAGAGGAGGCTGAGGGGAGACCTGATCGCCCTCTACAACTGCCTGACAGGAGGCTGTAGTGAGGTGGGGGTCGGCCGCATGTGTGTCTGCATTATGATGAGGTGCTTAGGGACATGGTTTAGTGGTGGGATGGCAGGGTTAGGTTAAAGGTTGGACTCGATGATCTCAAAGGTCTTTTCCAACCAAAGTGATTCTATGATTCTACAGTTTGTTGGGAATCGGTGTTGGAAATTAAAGCCAGGCAGATAGGCACTCTAGAAATGTTTACTTTCCTCTGCTAACATTGGTTTCTATTTGCCTCCATATGAGCTGAAGAAATTTGTTTTTAATTTGCATTGTTTAATTGCACTGCATTAAATTGCATTCCTTAATAAAAAGGAAGCAAGGCTTGATTTCCACAGGGAAAGAGATGAGCATCAGATCTGGTGAAGTGTGTCCCATGTCACATAACCATCCATCCATCTCCTTTCTTCAGCAAACTGTCTTTCTCCTCCCTTGGGATGTTAGGTTTAAATCACCAGGTGATACAGGCACTGGGCATTTTGACTGTGGTTTTCTCCCTCCTGTGTGACAGTTTTGATATCAGTGTTTCTCAAGGGCATTGCAACAGCAAATCAGCACAAGAGGCAAAACACTCAGCTCTGCTTTTACTCCCAGTGGGTCCACTAGAGAGCTGCAGCGCCAGAGAAGCCAAAGTGACATCAGAGCCTAAAAAAGAAAGAAATCCCATTTTGTCAGTTGGCACAGCTTTATAAACGTTGCGATGTTTTATGAGAATACTGTTCAGTCACCTTTTGCCATGCAGATTCTTGATGACATATCTGGAGTTATCTGTATCCCCACGTCCTTGATTCCAATGCTTCTGTGAAAGCCCTTTGCATCTCTCCTCTACGAGTCTCCTTCAACAATTGTCTGTGGGCTTTTTGTTTTCTGCCAGCCAGTTTGCTGCAATTTTTCAGGCTGACAGGCTTTGTGCACGTTCAGAAAGATTTGCTTTCAAATATGAAGTAGCCAAGTCTTTACTTACTGAACTTACGCATGAAAAAATGGTTCACTTACCCATACAAAATTGCAAGCAAGCATTTGCTTTCAAAACGATGTCCTTTTGTGGCGGTTTTTTTTTTTTCTCATATGCTCATTAAGCACTCCAAAGTAGCTAGGAATAGAAAAAGGGATTTAAGATGCTTTAAGAAAAGAGAGTGTTCTTGTTCTGTTGTTATTCATTTGTACTTGTTAGTGTGTAGAGATCTCATTCAGCCCCACTGGAATTGCCACCATCCAAACATGTCATAATAGACAACCCTTGTCCCAGAGATTTGCCAGGCTGAAGAAATCATAGGCAATGGTCCAGAGAAAGGGACAGCAGAGAAATGGAATTACTTGGCTGAAGGCACCCAGGATTTACTGTGATCTGGAGAAGGGGGAAACGCGTGCCTCTGCCAGTGCCATGGCTCTGTACAACGCTGTAAGAGTGTCCCGTTGTTTTAGTGCAGAGCTGCATCTCCTTGCCCTCATTAAGTGGTCACTCGTGGGGCACATTAGTTGCAGAAATTAATTTGTGTTCTATATGTACCTTTTATTACTTAATTTTATTGTTTTAAAGTTGAATTTCCTCCCAGGAATGATATTTTAAAAGCTACTTGTTAAGTCGTAGGCTGCCTACTTTACCTTGGGGGACTGAGTTCTTTGCAAGATTTTTTTATTAGTAGATTTTTGTGATTGGATCAAACTAGGGCATGTATTCCACGGCCCTAGGACTAGATTCTGGTTATAAAGCCACATGCTTTGCCAGACAGAACTGCACCAGTGTGCAGGAAATGCTTTTCAATGCTGGGGAGCACGATTCTCCTCCACCTGCCAGGCTGCAGAAAGTTGCTATCTCCAACCCACCAACACCTCAAAATTTGTTGCAGAATGAGTGATGAGAAAGAAAAAAATTATTTCCCACTTATTTCTTGTTATTGCTGCATCACTTTTTCCTCTGGATCTCTGTTTACAGAGAGTGTAGGAATCATGACGGTAACTTTTGGATAGCTATATAAAATACTTGCATTTGATGCGGGTGTGCATGTGTGTGTGTGTGTGCGCACGCACAAGTGTGTGTTTGAATATGTGTTAGAAATGGCAGCAAAAAGGAAATTCTCTGTCCCTTCTCAAAGGTTACTGAAAATCCAAGCAGGATAAGATATTTCTATACTTGCTTTAATGAAAGTCATGTGTTAAGGTATATCCCTAAAAATATAGGACTAAAGGGACTCAAACCACTCAGTTCTTATCAGTGGAGAATGGGTACTTATTTTGTGTGGAAGGCAAACGCTCGAAAATGATGAAAGCCTTCAACCTCAGAAGAACAAAGTAATCAAATTCCCTTTGCTATCAAAGGCAGGCTGGTACATTAATACTTTTAAGTAACCAATCTGTTAAGGATGCTGAGTTACCTGTTCGTGTTATTCCTCAGTCTACAAATCAAGTGTAACAGGCAACACAAGCATTGGAGATACCATTGCCTATCACTTTGCAAGCACACCACCGCTGAAGAAGCACAGATACTGCCTGCCCAAAAGCACAGGCTCTCAGTGTGCTCAGGCAGTCCAGTAGAGAACGATGGGTGAATTACAGGGTGCTCTGGGAGCCATAGATAACAGAAATGCTGATGCTACATCAGCGCTTCCCAGTACTCAGCAGCTCTGCTCTGCTCTTATTCGGGAGTAGCGCTCCTCCGTAACATGCACTTGTTATGACCTCTGACAAAACAAAGCAGGACAACAATTTTTTTTGCATATATATGCACGTATATGATTGTATTTCTGCCCGAATCCAGTGGCAAACTCTTGTATGTCCCATTCTCTTTTGAGTTACAATGCAATGAAACATAAATATGAGGAGATGGTTGCACTCATTTACGTATCTTGCATGCAATAGTTATGATTGGGACAACATACACATTTTGCAAATAAAACTTGCCAAAGTGTCCTTATTCCTGGAGGAATTCCTGCATTAAGTGTGTCTAGTGTAATACTACTCTGATCAGTATCAGTACTTCAAAGTAAAATAACATAAAAGCTAACTGCACTTGAGTAACTGATTTTTGATTGCCTGACAAATCTAAAAAACTAGGATTTTTTTTTTTTGAGATTTATCTCCAAAACCAGAACAAATTCAAAGAAAAGGTGGCGTTTTCTACCACTTTCAAACAAAGGGGCGTTTTGAAAATATGAGAATGAAATGCTTTAAGCTTTTTCAAAATGCATTTTTTCCAAACTGAAAATTTCACCCAGTTGCACTTGAACTTATGATTAGCTATTCACATCAACTGATCAGATCAGGTAAGGTATGTGCTTTATGAATAAGTTATTTGGATGAAAAATTTCACTAAACCTTGAAGAAAACAAATAAATCCCCAAGAATTTCACCCCTAACCTTCTACTTCTGGCTAGTGCTTCTGATCTGAGCTATGACAATAGTTTATTTAGTTTTTCTATCACTTGTCCCTAGGACAACTATTTCTGTATTTTTCCTAAGTAAAGGTGGAGATAGTAATTTTATTATGCATGTTGGATGTTTTATATAGCCCTCCTAGACTTGCTGACATAATGATGTCTTGTGGCAATACCTTTCCTAGATTAGTATTGTAGCATGTAAAAAATTACGTCCTTTTATAGTAGATTTTCTTGTTTCTGTGAGCAAAGCTTTAGAGATTTAAAAAATGTTATTGGATTTACCTATAAAGATAATGAGTTTTGTTCCTGTGGCACCAACTGTGAGAGTATATTCATTATTTATACACAGACAGTAGAGCTAAAAATGACAATTGTGAAGTGTTGACAAAAGCAAAAAATTGCACTCTATATATTTGTACTTTCCCAGACAAATGAGGGCATATTAATAAGTTTCGACTTAATCTCAGTATAATGTATATTTATATAAGTATTCTCTGAGCCTTGCACAGGAGCTGTTGTATCAATCATTACAACAAATTCCTTTGCCTTGATAAATTCATTCATGCCATATTTTGGCGATATTACAGGATCATTCTACACAGGAGAGTAGTTACTTTAGGTCAAAAAAGATGAGTGGCTCTCTGTTTTCTCGAGTAAAGGTCAACTGCACTTTAGTTTTGAAGGCAAAAGCCAACTATTCTCTCTCCCGTTCCCTTGCATTTGTCTAAAAGTGTTACCCAGAACCAGGAGAGCTTTGGCTTTCCCGCGTGCTGGTACTGTCAGACCCAGGGCATGTGTTGTCGCATCTCACTGCATCAGGCGAGCTGCTCCCCATCTTTTGTCTTGGAGCATCTAATCACAGCGAATGCTGAAGTCAAAACCGCGTGGATGCGGCTCTGAACTTTTTCTGTCGGTCTACGGGCAGGGGGCAGCTAAAAGAGCAGCGCAACTGGAGTGCAGTAGGGCAGATCGAGGGACCAGCTGCTGAGGTAGAATTAAACTTAGGGTCAGGAATTAAGCTTGGCAGAAGATTAATAATTTGCCTCGGAAACGGCAGAGAGGGTAAAAATGGCATCAGAGATTTTGCTTGGCAATTTCAGCATCTGGGAGGAGGAATCTGAAAAAAACTTTGTATGTTGGGTCTTATGCATCAAGGAGTGGAATATTAACTGTCTGACACAGCCTCCGAGGTGGGTATCACGGCCCCCGTGGATGGCTGGTTTCCTCAGGATCTGCCAGCACTGATTGATCGAGCTGTCACAGCCCCTTATGTGTCAGAGCAGGGGGAGACCCGCGAGGAAAAATTTTAATGGTGCTTGTCGTCAAAGAAAAATGTTGTGCTTCTCACTTCAGCGGCCCTGCTGACACCACCGACGTGGCGCCTGCACTCATCCTGCCTAGGGTCGTGGCAGGCTTCCTCTTGCTGGCCTGATCTTTACTGGGGCTTCACATAGCTCCTGTTCACTGGATGCATCTCTTCTGCACAATTGAAGGTGATGAAGGGACTCCAGCTGCTTAGAAAGATGAAGTCTAACAGCTCTGGACTACTCCAGCTAGGTACAAAAATCATGAATATGTAAGATTCAGATAAAGGTAATCTCGCTTGCAGGACGAGAAGACCGAGGAATGAAGTATTTACTTTACACAGGGGATTTTTCTGTTGTTTGGTTGGTTTTGTTAACGTATGTTTTCATAATTTATAAATTGCCTACATCCATGGAGCAGCTCGATGCTGGCTCATGTCCATAGGCTGGACGTCGGAGGGGGTACTCTGGTAGAAGGGCTGGCGGGACACAGGTTTGTGCTGAAGAAAAGTGGTGCCCATCCCCAAGGGGAGAGGGCAGAGCAGCCCACGCAGAGCCCAGCTGGTGAAGGAGTTCAATCAGCCCCTAGCAGTGGCAGCTCCTGCACACGTCAGAAAAAAAATCTGGGTGTGATTTGCATGGTCTCAGAAAACAAAAGAAATGCAAATGAGCAAAGCTGTCTTCGTTTTTTTTCCCCATCATTTCACGATGGAATTTGTGAATGATTGAAATCAAAGGAGATGTTCTGTTCCCAGCTGACACAAGGCTGGGTGCCGCAGAGGTGCCTGTGGGTGGCAGGGGTATCAGCCCCTCAGACCCCAGGATCAGGGCCGAGGCCCCTTGGCACAGAGGACACTGCTGGGCTCTGCTGCCCATTGCTCTGAAACGGCTGGGGAAGCCCTGATGCATCTGCCTGGTAGTTTTGGTGGCAGCCTGAGGCATTTTAGGTTTAAGCATTGCTCCATTTCGAATCTGGCGTAATAAATGCAACGATCTCAGACATCCTGTGGGGCAGGAGCCCAGAAGGGGAAAAGGGTAAGGGGTTGTCTTAGAGAGCTCTTCAGAAACAGGGCAGAGCCTTTCTTTTTGCAGCGAAGGAAGGTGTTAGGGAAATAGCTACATGAAAGGAAAAGGACAGTTCTGTATCACGTGGACACAGGTGGAGATGTGACATCCAGGCCTACATTTCACCTTGTGAGGGACATCACTGGCAGGATGTGGGTCTGTGTTTGACCTCCCAGGGTTAGAGGAGGAAGCGGTTTTAGGTCTTACTGAAAATAAGCCAAGTCACAACAAGAAGAAAGATTAGCAGGTAATTAACTAATTGTATCTCTTTGCCCACCATATAAGGGGATATTTGTAGTTATTGTGCAAAAATAATGCCTTCATAAAAGCAAAAGTGCTGTGGTTGTTGTTAAGATTACTTCACTTAAACTTTTCTTTTTCTTCTTCTTGACAGTGACACCAAATATTTGAGTGCTCTATTAATTTGTAACTGTCATTACATCAGTGTAGTTGCAGAGTTTCAATTCATATTGCCAAAGCCTCTATGAAAATAAATTTTTGTAATATACAAACACTGAGAAGTCTCATCTTCCACTGGACAACTTGTTAATTAGCAGAACTTTTCAGAAGGACAAAGATGGGTTTTTTTGTTCCAGAAAATGTTTTGGTCTGAGGGGAACAAGTTTCCCCTCCCAATATGTTCCTCCATAACGATTTCCGACAACCAAGTGAACTAAGTTCAAGTCAGTGCCGTTACTGATGTGAAGTAGGGACGTTGCCCATGTTTTTTTCACTTAGTTGGGAGGTCTGACCTTTGCTGTAAAAGCCCATGCTTTTTTCAAAAGAAAATATATTTTGCATTTCACACTGAATCAAGACACACACCCTGCAAGGTGTTAAAGTAAACTCGAAAGTAGGAGGCAAAATAGTGGTAAAACTAGCCTTCAAGTTTAAAAGAAAATATTTTTTTAGTATAGCTTTATGCTGCTATTTAAAAACTTGCTTCTATATTTATCATTTATATTTATCATCATCAATCATCATTTGTTATCAGAGTGGGTTCTTTAACATGCTGCAGTGTCATAGGATGCTTCCTTCAACTTTTATTAAAAGTTTCAACATTAAAACTTAGCACTTAAAAAAAAAATTAGTGTATCAGGGGATCTCTCTTGCTGTCAGTTTTTCAAAACAACTCCATTTTGAAGTCAGTTGGGGATATCTGTTGAACAAGGAGTGTCATAATATGGCCTAGGGCTACTGAGTTACGTACTTGATAAATGTTATAGGAAATGTGTTCTGATTATTGCATTCTCTCTCTTTTTGCTAAGTGCCTTACTACCAGGGATAATATCCATTAACTTCTAGTTAATGGTTTCCCCATGAACGTGTTTTTTTCTGCCAGAGTTGTATCGGTTGAGATGAGGGAGGGGAAAGTAGTCTGACAGCTGTCCCTCCTGTAAAGCAGCTTTTACTTCCTCAGTAATTGTGGAACACCAAGGAGAAGGGACAAGAGTCCATAAAAAGGTAGCTGGTCACACTTGGCGTTTTAGGTCAGATACTCAAGGGGGTATATTAGTGTTGCTTGACTGACTTTGAAAGAAATCAGTTGGATTACCATGTCTAAGATCTTTGATCTTTTTAGGTACTTCCAATCTGGACATAGTTTGTGATGTTTTGTTCATTAAGGTTGATAGTAAAGTAACAAGGATTTGTTCAGTCCTGGAGACTTGCAGGGAAGACCTGGAAGACTGAAGCTGATTATATAATGTAATTACTTTTAGCCTCAGTGGAATGGCCCATGTCAGCATCTCCACATTGGTGGTGTTTCCCAGGAGTTTAGCGAACACACTACTGAGTTTTGAATTGCAGCTTGAGCAGTACAAAGACGAATATAACTCTTAATATTTTGGCCAACTTCAGGAACTGGGTGCGGCTTTAATACCCAGTTTCTACTAACTATGAGCACTTATTAGCAAAAGGAGAACACACTTCGCAGTTGTCCTGGTTTCGACTGGGGTAGAGTTAATTTTCTTCCTAGTAGCTGGCATAGTGCTGTGGTTTGGATTTAGTGCGAGAAGAATGTTGATAACAGACTGATGTTTTAGCTGTTGCTAAGCAGTGCTTACACCAGGCAAGGACTTTTGGCCTTGGGAGGGGAGGGGACACATCCAGGACAGCTGACCCCCACTGGCCAAAGGGCTGTGCCATACCATATGACATCATGCTATGTATATAAACTGGGGGGAGTTGGCTGGGGGGAGAGCGATCGCTGCTTGGGGACAGGCTGGGCATAGGTCAGTGGGTGGTAAGCAACTGCATTGTGCATCACTTGTTTTGTACTGTATATTCTCTTTCCATTATTGTTCTTGTTGGACAATAACTGAAGTTATTTGGTAAGTTGTAGACCAGGAAGTCCCTGAGGTGAAAATAGTTGGAACCCAGAAATGTATTCAGGGAAGGTAATATAGTGCAAATGTCCCCTTTTCTTACTCTTCCCAAGGTGTTTGTTTATAACTGCTATTGGAGAGAGGCAAATTCAGTCTCCCCATTCTTAGGTTTTTAAGAGATCTACTCCTTCTACTGATGTTGTTGATCTTTCCCTGCTCCACCTCTGCATATCACAGCTGAATAGAGTGACATCTAAGGCTCTTACCAAAATCACAGTTTTGTGCAGGTACTAGGAGTTAGTTTTCAAGTGTAAGGAATTAGAGAAGGGGAGCTGAATCCTATCTGCATAGATGAAACCGATACACGTGATCTCACTCACACCACAAGTATATCATAAGCCTGACATAAGGACAAGATTATGTAAAGAGAAGAGGAAAGAGAAGGATCAAACTTTAAAGTAAGTTTGGTTCTTCTGTTCTGATGCAACACTGTAGGGAACAATCCCGAAAACAACTGCATACACTCACCTTGCTGGGGCTTATGGATATCAGTGGCTCTTTGACCTCCAAGAATTTGGTCTGTGCAGCGAGTCTTACTTTGGGCTAGTTGGAAAAACTGCAAATCACTTTTTATTTTTTAATACAACAGCATAATTTTTGAGGATGCTTTTGTTATGAGGAGGTCTCAGGACCAAGAGACATTTCTGATCACACAGGTGAACAGGACAGCTTAAAATTACTTTGTGTCTTGAGTCTTGAGATGCGGATTGTCTAAGTTCAAGTCAGTGCCATTACTGATGTGAAGTAGGGACGTTGCCCATGTTTTTTTCACTTAGTTGGGAGGTCTGACCCTTTGCTGTAAAAGCCCATGCTTTTTTCAAAAGAAAATATATTTTGCATTTCACGCTGAATCAAGACACACACCCTGCAACAACTTGACTTCTCCGTCTGCTTCTGCTCCTGCCGTTTTCAGTGACATGTCTTTCTTCCTCTCTGAGCAGCTGTGGCTAGCGATGACAGAGATTATAAAGCTGGAAAGGTACTTATATCAGCTTATGCTGTATGAAAACTAGGTTGGCAGGCTTCATAACTTCTCCCTGACACCTGAGTGACTGCTCTGATTTTTTTTGACATAGTGATCAACATAGCAAGACAGCAGCTTTGATGTGTGTGTTTGTCCCTGTGTTCATCAGTGCAAGCCTCATTTTCTGTTTCTTCATTTATTTATTAAGAGTAAGTTCATGCTAAGTTTTTTCATCTCCTTTCAACAAGAAAATCTTTTCTTCAGTCACCTTTTCAGTGCCAATAGCAACGGGATTTTCATCTTTCATTGGGTTTCTACATGCTGCTGCATTGAAGTAATAAAGAGAATCTGTTCTCTTTGCCCTTGACACTTGTTTTACAAAGGGATACACAAGAAGTAACCAGAGCCAGCTGTTCTTCTGATGTAAATAGGCAGAGCTTTACTGCCACCAGTAGAGTTATGCTCGGTTTTACAATCTCATGGCATGCCATAAATGTTTTTGCCCTCTGAACTAATATATTTGAAAGCATTTTCCTGCATTCTAATCCTTGCCATAGAAAGATAATGTTTCCAAGTGTTACCCTCTAAGCAGCTAATCACTTGCTCAGCTTCCCACACTTTTGCTTTTAACCTCTTCTTCATGACTGATGAAGATAGTTTTAGTCTGGAAGATAAGGTTTTTCTACTGTGATGTATATGGGGAAAACAGCTTTTTTAAAATCCAAGCGGACTGGGACCTGCAAGTATCAGATGAGGAAGGATAATTGTGTGAGTGGAAACCTGAGCAACTCATTTAAATGCACTAAAAATATAAAAGTAGTCTCTTGATCTGACATTAAGTTGAGATTAGTTAAAAAATAAAAGCAGCTGCTTTGCCATCATAAACAAAGAATTCAACACTTTCCCTTATCCTCTTGCCAAGCTGCTGCTTAGTCTTATCTTTTAATTAAACCTGAACTTTAAAATACATGTGTCTAGCATGCCAGTTTATTAAATGAAATATCAATAGGCACATAGTATTCTCAGCAATTAGCATTCTGTACAAGAGGTTCTTGGTTTTTTTTGGTTTTTTTTTTTCATATGGACACATTAAAGACTCCATTTTTGTTGCAACTCAGAGTTTAGTCATTGATTAGAAAGAAACTAAAATTAAAATCTTGTGTTGAATTTTTTTTTAGTTTCCGCTAGCTTTATTTTCTACTGCAAAACCATATCCAGCCGCTTTAATTTTGTGTTAAACAGAGACACTACTCCCAAGAAATTAAAACCAGAATAACAATCTCTACTGATCAGTCCTTGATAAGGAATTCATAACATCGTCATTCTCTCAGAAGGGAAAACTTGATCTGGTACCTTTTTGTCTAGTTCCCAAATAATTTTTCCTTTTTTTTTTTCTTTTAAAAACTTTTTAACAAAATGAGTCTCACTGAGGAGTTGGAGGTGAAACCCTAATGAGAGTGAAGCTAGTGGGAGCTTTGCCATTTATTGAAGGCCAGTTTTCCAGGGCTCCTCAGATGGAACTGAATAAGATCACAAGTCACCCCTGCAACTACTATGGAAGCACTCAGTGTTGATCTAGATGTAGTCATTCACTTAGGGAATGGAAGTAAACCCCCATGACTTAGATGACCAAGCCCACTGTACTAGAACCCAATTCAAAGTACTGAATGTCAAAAAATGCAATTTCTGGCTACAGTGTCTAAAATCCACATCATTTAGGCATGCCTAGCCCAGCAAGGGACTCAATTCTGTCCTAAAATAAGAAATGGTGATGTTCTATAACCAATGATATTCTTGAAGTTAAATGTATACTTTGCTAGGTTAAACCTCAGGTACTTATAAATAACAGAGAACTTGCAAAGCAATCAAGAGTAGTCCCTAAATAACTGAATGGCCAAAGAAAGGGTTGAGTATATAGAAAAATTTGAATCAGTGTCCAGACACCTATATTACCAATAGAAAAAAGCGTGTATTCAGAACTGCAGTGACCTAAAGTACTTTCACCACCTTGAAAATATTAACAATAAAGGCCACCCCTTCCCTCAAATATACATGATGACTACTTTTTCATTTCTGTTCTGTACAGCATTACATTGAAGTTTTGTGCACATTAATAATACAGTGCGGTTGTAATGCTATAATGCCTTATAACCTAGAATAAACATAGTATACTGATCTAATACAGAATGATGTGGCAAGCAATGAGGCTAAAACAAGCATCTAAGAATGAATTGGTGATGGTAGCAAACAAGACTGTTTCCAGTAACTCTGTGCAAACATTAGGAAAGCAGTTAATTGGCAAAATGAATTGGAATTAATTATGCATGAATCTTGTGGAAAGTACAGCAGCACTGAACTCATTGAGAAATCATAGTTTGGAACAGAGAATGCAATCATGACTGCATTATATCCTGAATGTGCTTATGGCCACTTTTTGGAGGATCACAAGGTCTACAGCTGGCTTTATAGAGTACTCTGTCATTAGGAGAAATATTTGGGATTTCTGAATCACTGATGGTGCTTTTCAAGAACCCTTGGGAACTGGTGAATTCCCTGACATTGAGTAAGGACAATATGCTGTCTTTAAAAAGAGAAAAGGGTTAAGACTCAAAAAATGAGATCCCTGGGAAGATTTTGAAAGAAAAACCTAATCAATCTGTATTTAAAAAACATCAGAAGACAATAAAATTTTAAAAATAAAAAAAATCTGTCAAAACAATTTAATTTCTTTCTTTAACAAGTTAACTAGTGTAATAGCTAGAAGGACAGAAAACAGTAAAAGTAAGAAATCTGAATTTTGGTATTGCTTTTTGACATTGTTCAATGTGACATTCTCAAAAAGTATATTTACATCAAATCAGGTTTACACTGGATATTAAGAAAATCTTCCAAAATGTTATGGAGGATGAAGTATTGGGATGAGATATGTGGTAATGTTCAGAGATTCACAGAGTCACAGAATAATTCATGTGGGAAGGGCCCTTAGGAGGCCATTTGTTCCAACCCCCCACTCAAATCAGATCCAACAAGAGCAGGTTGCCCAAGATGATGTCCAGCGAAGTTCTGATTATTTCCAGTGATGGAGATAGCACAGCCTCTCTGGGAGCCTGTTCGGGTGTTTCGCCACACACATTTTTTTTCCTTGTATCTTACTGGAATTTCCCATGTTGAAACCTGTATCCCATTGCCTCTTGCTCTATTATTTTGCATCTCCAAGAACAGTCATCTATGTCATACCACTAGGCAGCTGAACTATGGAATTACAAGTATTATGAACAGATTTCATAAACATCTTCTGGCAAATGCTGGAATTTCTCCTAGTACAGGGGTTTAATGAAATGAGAATAAGACCATTATCACTCTGTGGTTTTGTGAGTTCCTAACTTTCTATAATTCTTTGGAATACGTAGAAATGTAGCATTTAGCGCATTAAGGTTTCTATCTGTATAGATATTGTGTATAACAAAGTTCTGGGTCAGTGGGTCATGAATGCATTTCAGTCATTTAGACCACACTCTTCTTATGGTTAAATATTTGGATCCCAAAGCTTTCATATTATTTTTTTTTCTCCAAAAAGTTCCAAGATGCATTTATGGCAGGGGAAGAGTTTGTGGTCTAGTTTTCACTAGAGTAGGGGTCTTTGTAATAAATTGTTTTTACTCTAAGGGGGAAAAAAAGTGCTTAATTTTATTTCTAGGAAACAGATTGAAAAATTGTTGATTCCAGAGGCAAGAGGTGATTCATACTGAGGCTATTACGAGGTGTAGACAGATTGAGTCCCTTTATTTTTTGCCAAATTCAACCAAACGAAGTTCAACTTTAATTTCGGAATATGAATGTTGCAAACTACAAAGCACTAGTTGGTATTATATGAAAGGTTAATGAAAGGAAGAATATTTTAGAAATTCCTACATTATTTTTCAAGCAGGATTTATCAGGCATGAACCATGTGAGAAAGCTTGGGAGATACAGAAAAAAATGTTGGAAATTAAAATTACCAAGAAAATGTTTAAAAACCTCACAGTTTAAGGAAGGCTTAGCAGAAGAAGCTGAACCTTCTGTAACTGTGGGTTTGGAAAAGACCTGAGATGAAAATTTAAAGTATCAAGTATTTAAGACAGAGGAAAAAAGAAAAGTGAAGGGTGATGCATATTCCCTGTAGATGCTTGCAGAAAAAATAAAACTTAAAGCAAAAATCTGGTCATGCAGAAATGAGAAAGAAAAGTGATAAGGAGAAATCAAATGAAGATTCCAAATAGTGGAAGTTTTAATCAGCTGTATGTGTTCATTTTCAATAAAAATGTCTAATGAGGGCATAGAAATGAAATCAGAAGAGTTCTGCTGGAAGCAAGAAAATAACTAGCAACAAGAATTAGATGAGAAAGAGCAAAGGGTAAACAAAGTAATGTTTGATGAGAATGTGGCAAAACAAATAATAAACATGCAGATTCATACAATATACATGGAGAATAGGAAAATAATGAAAGAGGTCTGAAATTTCAGAAATTTGTATTTTTAAAATTTATGGGAGCCAAGAGAGTTCCTTAATGCTGGGAAAAGTATATTTGATACCTATATGAAGAAGAGCTGGGAAATTATTGCATAACTACCTTAATGGTGAATTATTCTAGAAAATATTCAAACAGAAAAGAAGAGAGTTGAAAATATTGTATATTATTCAACCAATATATATGTAAAAAGCTGACATGGAAGATTTGTGAGCTTTCATTTCAAAAAGTGACACCAATCAAATGTAACTCCATTCTTCAATAGTGTTTGTGCATAACTAAAGTGTTATCAATAGCTTAGACAGAAGAGCATGGACACTGGAGGAAAATGGACATGGTTGGGCTTGGGTCTTTACTCAGTTCCTACCTAAGTCTAGAGATCATTAAAGCCACAAGGAGCTTGCTTCATTCAAAAATGAATTTTTTATTATCCGCTAGATAGGTGAATCAGCACTCCATGATTTTGGTCCTTATTGAAAAAATTTCATTTTCAGATTTCTTTCTCTGAAGTCAGTGGTTAAAAAAGTCTTTTTTTTTCTGTCAAATAAGAAATAAAATAGGCCATTTCTGGGTTGTTTTTAACATGTCATTGTACCACTGAAATTCTGCCATCTCAATCTCGCAGCTAGAGAGTCAGCGGTATTGTCATTTTTGGTCACAGGAACTTAGTTAAGGAATTACCGTTCTCTTCAGACAGGCCTGCTGGCCTACATCTTGCCAAGTCACTCACCCATTTTATTCTCCAAAGACGTCCATCCTATCCTTGAAGCATCTTTCCATGTTATGGGTAGCTGAAGTATGATAATGGTACTTTGCTGTGACATTGAAGGCAACGATGTAAAGCAAATGCTGCTTTTGAATTTTGTTCAACTAGATATCATGATGGGCCTTTAATGACCAAAAAGCACTTCGCCTTCAGGCTAGAGCATGAAGGTTTGGTGAGACATTGAGGAAAGAAGGAAAAGTCTTGTAGATACAATTAAGATATTACACAGTGTTTACAATATCATCTTCTATCTGTTCTCTTCTACTCAGACTGTCCTGCTTAATTTTTTGTAAAGAAATGTGCTCAGTCCCATTTTCAAGATAACATTTTGGAACACATCAATTACCATGATTATGCTGAAATGAATTTGTAGTTCAAGGAAGTGTATTATCTCTCTTTTCCAGGGTTGGATTACCTTTCCTGGGAAAAGAACAAATAGCTGCAAATGTAATGTCTGTTAATCATGATAATATATAAATTGAACAGCTTGCCAGGATTACATTTATTATTTTGCTCTGCAGCCATAGTAGATATCTCCTTTAGCTTTCCTTCACAGATGTGTATTTCTTCAGCCAGCTTCAAAATAAAAATTATAACCTGTTCCTGTAAACAGTGACACATGTCTGCAGTCCTGACAAGACATTCATGATTTGCTGTGTGAGAAATGAGGAAATAGAATATTTTGCCATGTTTTACACAATAGTACCACCTTATCCCTGGAAGCATTTGGGTCCTCTGCTCAGTAGGGCAGGTACACCACATAAAATATAGACCAATTTTTTTAATGTCACTGCCCCTATGGTCACCTTTCTATTGAGCTTCACCAATAATTCCTGGGCATGACTTGACCTAAAATGTGCAGTGTTTTAAATCCTTCTCCTTGCAGTCCTTGTCTTTCAGAACATGTCTGTAGGAGAAGGTGGTAATAGCAGCAGACAGGTGCTCTCTAACTGTAATGGTCAGCCTGAAGCAAATCTAATTTCAGTTGCACCCTCTGCCTGATGATGTCTTTTTCTGAGAAGAGGAGGAGGAAATTCAACTTCCCTCTTACTGAAATAATTCTGATGAAACATTGATTGGGCCAAAGAGTGTGCCCACAGGCAATCAAAATTAACGGTTAAAGCATCCATGAGCAAAAATTTCAGTTTGGGTATGCTGAATATTTGGAAATATTCTGTGGAGTCAAAACTGGAGCTGAATTCACTAAGGTAATTTGCTCTTTCTCGTGCTTATCTTTCTGTCTTTATCCTCTCTCTGTATCTGTATGGTTATTGACATAAGGCATAAAACCAAGAATGGCTTCAGAATGGGCTGCAGGGGAACTTGTCCCGTTACAGCTTGCTAGCTAGGAAATTCTCATAGTCATTGTTAGTTCAAAACCAGTGGATTTTTTCCTCTCATTAATTTATTCGCCTTAGGAGTCCATGTATGATCTTGACATCCACAACAAGCCAGTTACACTGGAAGCATGCAAAAAGCATGGCTGAGAGTAATCTACGAACAGCTTGAAAAAAAAAGGGGCATAAATGGACAAACAATGAGTTAGTTCCTTATCAAAAATTAATACAAAGCATTAGACCTGGCACTCAGTACTCTCGTCCAAGAAAGGGTGAAGAAAATAAGCATAAATTTAAAAAAAAAAAAGTTCTGCTTGTAAAAGCGACTTTTCCAACCTTCTCCTTTTCTGGAGGCAACATTGGGAAAAACACAAGTGTTATGTCTTCAATACAGTGGCCATGTGACAGATACAACTCCTTTAGCAAAAAAAATCCCTATCTTAGGCCAAGGAAAAGATCCAAGTTTGTAGAAAGCTCTTAGAACTGGGTGAGCCAAGGTAAAGCTGTATGCGTGCAAAGCAATCTTGTTGGAGGGCTTTTTTTTTTGTTTGTTAATAGTAGTTTGAGTTTGCTAGGCTTGAAAGCCTGAAGTAATAAATCAGCTTTAAAGTGGATTTACTGGGTCTCACAAATTTTAAATAAGTTCAGATATGAAAGAGAGTGAAGAATTATTCCTCAAATAACAGGGTAAAAGCACTATAATCCTGGTGAGATGTGAGAAATCATCTCGTATCATAAAAGGAAAGTCACTTTTAACAGATGTCACCAGTCTGAGATTTAATTATTTATGAGATTTGTTTGGTGAATACTGTGTTTCTATATCACTTGCTGTTCTTCACAGCTTCTCAGCTACTTCTGTGCTCTCTAAAATCCTATTAACGCTTCACTTTTGGGGCAGCTTGATTTCTTCCTTTTGCTATCATTATAACCTACTCTCCAGCTTCGTTAACGCTTCACTTTTGGGGCAGCTTGCTTTTGCTATCATTATAACCTACTCTCCAGCTTCTGGCTAGCAGGGGCCTGAGACTAAATGGGAGAGGTCTGAGTGCTGGTTTGAGGATTTGCATTTGACTGGGGACGCAGATGGCCTGTGACCATAGTGAATGTCAAGGAGAGAAGTGTTGGTCTAATCTTGAGTTAATCTGGTGTCTGGAGAAGAGTGTTAGCAGCAGTGGGCTGATATGAATACTCATGTGGTAGGGTGATCCTGGTTTTGTTGGGAAAAAACGAATATAATGATTGATCAGACCTGTAGTCTCATCACTGGTCTTTTTCACTTTGCGTTCAGAAAAACACAACCACCCTTTTAGCATCACACTAATTTTTGTGGACATTTACTGTACTGTTTTCCAAGAGGAAAACAAAGAAGTGTCCTAGCATCACAGGAACAAAAATAATTAATCTACTAGGCCATGTGTGAGTGGCTTCCCCAACAGACTGGTGGCTCTCCTCTTCTGTGCCGTTACAAGGGTCAGCTGTCCGCGGCCGTGTAGAGCATTCACGTAAAAGGGAATTACAGAGATTCTATGCTGTATCTCTCACCCTGCCTCAAAGTCTGTTGAATCTAATGGGAGAATTTCTGAAGACTTCAGTGGTATTTTGAACACATTTTTTCCACACGATTTTGAGTGTAATGGGTGTATGTAGGTGCTCATGAATATCCATCCCCTAAAGGCATTCTGGCAGAAATTTCCTTCAGGCTCTAATACCAGAGAATCTTGGACGTGATTTTAGGTTCTTTACTCAGCCAAACGCAGAACATTCATGAGGTCTCAGGGGTTTGTTCCTCCAATTTTCACAAATGTTGGTAGTTCTATCATGGGTTGCATACTGCAATTTACTGATTATATCAAAGGAACCGAAGTGCTAATCCCAGGTGAGCCACTGACTGTGTAATGAGAGGCTTTTAAAGTCTTTCAAAGTTACTGAAGCAGGTGTTGTGAGGGATAAGAACATCAGACTAAAGCAAGAAAGAATCATATCATAGAAGCTTTGCTTTCAGTCACTTGTGCTGAGCAGATTTCCTTGTGCCATCCAAGTTAGCACGTGGCTTTACATCATTTTGTTGTTTTTAAAATCAGTCTCTTGCTCCCGTAAAGTTCCAGACTAACAAAGCCAGAAAGCGAAACTCCACAGACCAAAAAATTACAATAGCAGCAGCAGAGCGGTTATCAGCCTCTCTTTTGAAACTCCTAACCGGGGCACTAACCTTTGTGTTTGCTTTTACGAGGCAGACAAATATCTACTAGGAACTAGATGGAGGTCATCCACACATTTCATATGGGTCACTGAATAATGATTACAGGGTAGCAACTTTCGTTTTGAATCAGTAATGCAGAGGTGGAAATCACCGTATTTCATTATTAATGCCACATGCACTCCAGGTCTCTGCTTTCGTTTCTTCATCCTACTGGTTCTATGAACCCTTAAGAACCTGGTTACTTTTAGGGCTGAGCAGGCTGCTTTTTCTGAATCTCAGATTGGATTTTGAACCTTAAAAATTGTCGGTTCACAGCTACAAAAGGGATGCATTTGGAGAGGAATTTATTACTTATTATGTATGAAAAATACTTTTCAGGGAGCAAAGGAAATGAGTGTATAAGAAGAAAGAGAATAAGTTATAGTCTTCATTATATGATAAGAAACTATAGAGTAATGAAAACAAGTAAATAAAACCACTGTGAAAATCAGAAAAGTAATAATAATGCTTCTTTCAAAACAGATGGTTTGTTTTTATTCCAGAAGATACATCAAATGTTTTGTTGTTATCTAAATTCACCTTTCTTCTCCATTTTATGACATGAGAGGAAGAAAGAAAGGAAAAAGGAAATGAACTGCTATTTGAAAACACAGTGATGTAATATACCATTTCAGAGAGTCAGCAAAATGCCCAAGACTGGATACCGTTGTGTGATATGTGCTCCAGAGTATTCGGTATCTGACAGGCTTAATTCTCCAGTGACAGTCCCCTGGACCAAGAAATCAGGCTCCAGTAACTGAATTCTCATATAATCCTCATATGGGCTTTTAAAGACTGACACTGAGACCAAAATATAAGCATCAAATTATAAATGTACAACAATGAGACCTTATTGTTACCATTTTGTTATTAGGCTGGATTAGTTCTCAGTTCAGGAAACCCCACCTATCCTTATGTTGCCTTCAAATAATGACAGCGTATGCTTGCAGGACTCACTGGTGATGCTGCAAAGTAAGGCAATGTCCTTATTGCAATTCATGCCATTTTTTCCAAGAGAGTGTCCATTCAAATTTTACATTTCCCAGTAGGAAAAATGGAATAGAGTGAGCAACTCCTGGGACAATATTTCTTGAATCTGAAACTGTCTCCCTGTTGGCTGAAACCACTTACTGAACTTCACACATCTTTTAACCGTTTCTTTTGGGGCAACCAGAAGATCTTTCATGTTGGT
The DNA here is from genome assembly GCF_000687185.1 of Egretta garzetta. Taxonomy (NCBI): domain Eukaryota; kingdom Metazoa; phylum Chordata; class Aves; order Pelecaniformes; family Ardeidae; genus Egretta; species Egretta garzetta. Next base: position 2,282,062 of record NW_009258284.1, read on the forward strand.
GTTTGAAAGCCATGTTTGGAATCATACCTTCCTGTCTGACATTTAAATGGACTGTGAGACTAAATCTGTATTCATTAAATCTTATTTTTTAATATCTTCCTGCCGTAACAGCCAGTTGTGCTGCTTCATCACATTTACTAACTAATTTTATAAAGATAGTGGAATAGAATTGATTTTTCTAACAAGAATCTATTCGTGCTGTGAAAGGTACTTTTGGTCTTGCTTTATTAAGCCCATGCTGTTATTGCCTCTCACGTTGTGATGTGCTCCAGGTGCTCAGAAGCCTCAAGAGCTGAGCCTCTAATGAGTTTCAAGGCATCCCTAGAATTCACCTATGTGAAGTTGTCTGTGTACATCAAGTCATCAATCAAAACGTCTCTTGCTGCTTCACAGGGGTGATAGAGCTCTGCAGCTCCAAGAGCTGAGTCTCACAGGAGGACCGGAGCCCCTGGTCATTTGGGCAACTGCGAGGCAAAGGTCACCCTGCATCCAGTGGACTGGGCTTGCCTCAGAGTTTTGTGCTGACCTCAGTGTGCTGCCAGAGCTCAGTGCCGGCTTTTCAGAGCCAGTCAATGCGCATTTCCAGCCGGCTGCCCCCTGCGCAGGGCTCAGCATGCACACTGCGGTCCCTGGAGCGTCACAACGTGTTAACCTACTGCAAAAAGTTCTGCTCTAACAAGCTCTCGGGGTCACTGGAGCTGTACTGTCCTTGTTATTGACTCTTAATCCTCATCCAAAATCTGTTATTTTTTTTTTTTAAAAAAATGTTTTCCTTGAGACTGTGTGCCATAAGATAACCAGAAAGAAAAAGACCTTTTCTAAGGTCTGTCCTCAGAAGAGTGAATATATCCCTTTATATTTTATTAAATAAGTATATATCATATTTGACTAGAGCAAATGAATTTTATAGAATCTAATAACTGAGCCAATGACTCAAATATAAAATTTTTTTGACCCATGGAGAAAAGAAGTTCTAGTATAGCAATAACAATAAAAACAAAACAGCAGTAACACCACCTCCACCAATAACAGAAAATAACCCGGTAATAACTTTTTCCTAAAACATATTAAAGATCATAAATATATTTTTAACATTTAGTGCTCAATTTAATATTTAGTCTTATACAAATCCATAAATTTCAATTGCTGGAATACACACCTTAGCAATGCACTTTACCAAGGGCATATGTTTGTTTTTCCACTCCTTGACATTTTTATTTGAAGGGTGGGTTTCTACTATTAGTCTGTAAACACAGGCAAGCAATTTGTCTGCCTCATACACCTCAGTAATCGGTCACTGTGGGACCAGCACAGGATTTTCTGGTTTGCAGAATCACCTTGAGGTGTTATCAATCAGGCACGATCAATCAATCATCAGGCAATACTTTCAAATTTTTAGGAACCCTCACTTTGTTCCCATCTTCCACCAATGCTCACAGCAAAGCACTGTCAACAGGGGCCTTTTTGCAGAATAAACTGAAAGCTGAAAACTGTTTCTTCAAATCTTTCTAACCAGGGTAGTACAGTATATTTATTAATAGCCTTTGACTTTCAAATATAAGAAGCATAACCGTCTTTTTTTTGTCAATCTCTTATTATTATTATTAAAGCTTCAATACATTCTGAAAAAACATCCAGCTTACAAGTGTTCTCTTTTAAAATTTAAAATAAAAATCATTTAACTTGGGAAAACACTCAGTGAATCCAGGCTGGCTCCCCCAGTGTGTCTTGGCTGTATTTCTCCTGCTCTTTTAGATTTTACAGCAGAACGACTAAAATTCTGCTCTTCCCAGGACTCTCATTAATTTTATATACAACCAGGATCCATTCTCCAATTCCCTGCATTTTGCAGAGAGGTGACTTACGGGCCAGCCCGTGCCCTGTGCTTGACGACACGAGCTTGTGGCCGCTCATGAGCCCAGGGGTTTGTGTCCTTCCCCTCTCCGGGAGCCTGATACAAGCCTGAGTCTGGCCATGAGAGTGGCTGTCACATGTAGGAGGGAGTAAGCGCTTCCAGCTCAGAATAGGGGTGGTTTTAGATGTAAAGTAAATGACACATATGGCACAAGTCAATAATTAGCCTTTCCTGGAATCTCACTGCCTCTGTTGGCTACTCTGATATGTTTCCACAGACCTTCGTTGTCCTTAGATTTCAGACCTTTATCTTTTTATTGTCTACATAACTTGAAAATTGTTAGTCCTTTGGCAGGTCACATCCACTGGTTTTCTCAAAACTGGAACAAAATGTTTGCAGGGCACCAAAAGGTACTTCTTACAGGTTTCTTACCAGACATTGCTGGATGTCGGCAAAAAAGGAATAGATGGAAGGGAATGTGCCAGCCCCTCCATCTGCTGTGGGTTGGTGCCGCTGCTGTGGAAAGAAAGGGAGGACCAAAGTCTGCCTGGAAGCCTGCCCTGTGCCAGGGAGCTTCTCTGGGTCCCTGGGGGAAATGCAGGCTCCAAACACAGAGGCAGCAGCGTGCTGGGTCTGTGCTAATGCCTGGGCTAGCACCGTCAAATGCAGGCATGGGGGGAGGATGAAGTGAGGCAAACTGACTATAGCTTAATGGTTAGGGTGTTTTCCTGGGAGGAAGGTGGCCCAAGAAGTCTCATTTCTGTGTTTATTTTTAACCCAGTGGTGGTCTCATATCAAATTCACGCACATCTCAGGGAATGGTCTGAAACCATTATGGGTCGCCATACCGAGTAATTGCTGTCCCTCTCAATCCATGACTTCTGCACTCCCAGGAGTTATGATAGGTGTGTATCTTTTTTAAGGAAAGCCAGCACTCCTCCATTTAATGCCTGTACACGGCGGAGGTTTGAGCAGACTGGATACCAAGTGCATTATTTTAGGGAACTGTCCCTCACATCTTTGATTTGTAAGCCATCATTTGTTTTAAGGGGTTTCCTTCATTTCACTCACATGCACAAGTGGAAAGCTCAGTCAAGACCTTTGCAGAGCAACACAAAGCAATGTCAATGCTAAGTAAACTTGCTTTAGAATTCAAGCTGGAGAAGCCTAACCACAAAGGCTAACAGCAAAGCTGAGGAAAGGAAAGTTAACCTACTGCACTACACATCACACGTGAAATAGAAGTTGCGGCTGTGCCTGCAAGCTTATGTCTATGCTTATTAAAATGTGATGTTATACCACATTTCTGCTTTTGGCACTTTTAGCACAGGTAAGGAAACGGCACGTGGGAAAGATTTTGGAAAGTCTCTGATTTAAACAGCAAATCATAGAATCACAGAATGGTTTGGGTTGGAAGGGACCTTTAAAGCCCATCTAGTCCAAACCCCCTGACGTCTTTCACTAGGTCAGGTTGCTCAAAGCCCCATCCAGCTTGACCTTGAACACCTCCAGTGATGGGGCATCCACAGCTTCTCTGGGCAACCTGTTCCAGTGTCTCACCACCCTCATAGTGAAGAATTTCTTCCTTATGTCCAGCCTAAACCTACCCTCTTTCAGTATATGGGCACTACTTTGTTTTATTTGTTTTATTGCAAAGGCTGAGTGAGTCAGTACTATGTTCGTGGTATGGCTTAAAGCATGGTGTGAAGCCAGCTCCTTCTGGCTGGACTGAGAAGTTCGTTCTGAGATGATTTACACGCTCTCTGGAAATTTCATCCAGGCTCAGCAATCTCTAAATCGTGGGGTATGTCGGTGGTGAGGAAGCTTTGGTGTACTCTGAGCTCTGAACTGCTGAGCAAATGGTATGAGGGAGGCTTAGGGGTGTGTGATGGACCTGGAAGGAATAAGAGAGGTTTCCATACAGGTTATGACAAGGGCTGGGTGAGGGTTTCAGAGAAGTAATGAGGTGGAAAGATATCTAAAAACAAGGAGATGAGAGGTGAAGGTTTCATCTGTCTTCCTCAGAAAAAAACCTACTCCAGTGCATGCAGACAGAAGAACCCGGCTTAAAGCTGGATACTGTGGACTCACCTCCCCAGGAGAGACTTCTGAGTAAGGAAGCTGGAAATATTTTTACAGGAATCTGTTTCATTTTTCACCACCTTCCTGTCTAAGATTGGGTGCTGTGTACACAGATCAGCGTGTTGCGCTTGTGCAGTGCCTTCTAAAGCAAAGGACCCTACATTTACTTGCAAACTGCATACAGAGTGACTTTTAAGTACCACTTAAAAAAACACAAACCATACCCGAAACGTATTTTCAGTGAAGCTTTTCTGTATCTAAAAGAAATGCAGCCAGGATTGCTATGTATAGTCAATGATCTGTGTATTTGATGATGGTAATACCCCATACATTTATAGTTGGCTACACACTGATTGCATCCTGTGCGATATCTAGTATTTATTGGCCAGTAGCCGGGGCTGTGAAACAGAGTTGTCACGGTCTCAAGTTGAATCTAACTATTAATGTATTTTTAGTGTCTCAGATTACATCCCTGCGGGGACTATGAGCATGACAGTGACTTGATGGTTACATTCTATCAACAAGTTAGGTACATGGCCTCAAGAGAAAAGAAAAAGCTTTGCACTTTCTGTCACGAGTGGAGAAGTGATTTTACATGGACCAGTAAAGATAGCAACTGTTGCCATAGGGCTTGCAGTAATTTATGCAAAAGTTTCCTAATTGCTTCTGTTGGACTGTCAGGTGGAAGACAATATGTAAAAATAATTCTAGCTCAGCTTCTAAGAACAAAACTCTTGAAACTTTTTAGTCGATAACAAATGCACAAATACAGAAAATGACAAGGTGACTGTCGCAGGAGCGGCAACAGTGCAGTAAAGGCACTCGCAGAAACAGATAACTTGATTTTATCAGCTGTAGTCAATGAAATAGATCACTTGATCGTATCAGCAAATTGAACAGTATTTTGTTCCAAGATTCACCATTAAGTAAAATAATATATCCTACTAGTTCAGAAGCTTCATACATTGTAAAAAATATATTGGCTAGCGGACTAGCAGAGAAAAAAGTTACTGGTTTGGTTTTCCCATGATCAGTGACATTTATATGTTGCATGAGAACTGCCTGGTGGCAGTTTTTAAGTTCTTCAAAGATTATGAAGATAGGGATGATGGAGAATGACTTTCAGTGTCTGAAGTCTAGTTATATTTCTTCCACAATCTGCTTTATGGTACAGACTTAAAATTAGAAAAGTCTGATTTTGTATGACCTGAAATTTATTGCATAATGCATTCATTGAAGGACCAGTTACAATGAAAAATTAATGAAAAATCCATAAAAGTTAATTCTTATCCATCTAAAAACATATCATGGCCAAGCAGAAAAGGTGGAAATAGGTTTCTCAGTGGTATACATCAGCTTCAGTGACTTGACCTCATGATTTCTTAAATGAAGAAGATTACCTTTACTCGATTCAGCCACTTTCTTTGAAAAATGTTGACTTTTCAGGAAATTGCAAGCCTTTTTAATGATCAACAAGCTGGATATGGTGCTCTTTGGTAAGAATTATTGTTTACTAAAAGACTCAGTATAGCTTCTGCACTTGCTTCAGAAGTGCTAGCAGTCTAAAGGTCTATCTTCAAATCTTAGTTCTCTACCATCCTTTTAAAACTTGCAGAATTCACTAAATCCTTTCCTACCTTGCAGGGAGCAGTGGGAAAAATTTCTTCCTTGTCTACACACAGTACAATTCACCAAGCCTTCCAAGTATTGATTTTGTTGAAGATAAGCTTCAAATTAAAGTTTTTCAATTGTACACGTTAAGAGTTTTGAAACAGATTTCAAAAGAAAGACTGCCTCCTTCATCCTATTATTTTCCTGCAGTCTTCACTTTCAGAGGATTCTCACCTCCCCTTTGGTGAATAAATGTTGACAGTGTCAAAATCTTTACAAAAGTGAGCCCTGAGTGAGCTTCAAGCTTTTTTCTTTTTTTTTTTTTTTTCAGGACCTAGGTGACATTTGCAGAGCCTATGGCATAGTGAAGACAGAACGACTCCTGGTGTTCTCTTTAAGGTTTGTGACTCAAAATAATACTTTGTAGGCTCAATTGGGGTGACAGTTCTTGAGATACCAGTAAACTGCATGCTCAGAAGTGTTGACTTGCCTTCAAAGTTTATTCTGGCCCCAAGTGCCTGGAAGAGGTCACTATCTTTGCCGTGCACAGTGAAAAGCAGCTTTCCTCTATGCAGATATTGCTCTGTGTGTCCCAGACTCACAATGTGTGGGAACTGGTCCCCAGCACCTCACTGCACCACAAAGGTAAAAAATTCATAAAGATAAGTTTTAGCTCTGCTGATTTTCTGCTGGGTAGGGTATAGATGGCAATTGTTCATTACGCCTTTCTTACTGAAGATTCACATTAGATTTACTGCAGCCAAAGTGTCAGATGCAGCTGACTCTTGTGAAAGGGGTTTTCAGTTTACAAACCCCATTCCTTTTCAGTCCATAAAATATCAGAATTTGCCCCCACCACATTTTTCAAAATTGCCATGTTTCTCTTCTATGGTTTTGTTTTGGAAAAGGATTGCAAAACAGATTAAAAAATCCTAGGCAAGAAAAGCTCAGACCCTTTTGGACGCCCTCCACCAAACAGAACAAATCCTGATATTTCCCGAACAGCTCTGCTTTTTACCTCTCTGATGTACATGCTTTGCAGTCCCAGGCAGATGTGTTGCACATTTATTTAAATAACATTTTATTCTCTTTGAAACTGGGGAAGAAATGCCAAGACATTACCGTACACTTCCTGTCTTCCCTGCTTCTGTCTTTTCCTACTATAGCAGCTAAAGCAGATCTTTTGTGAGGTTTTTGGAGGTTCTCAGAAATTCTTCTCTTTTTGTTTCTATCCCTGATTACCATTAATTGGGATAAAATCCTGGCACCAGTGGCTGCATCTGTGGTGCTAAGTAACATTAGGCCAGGGACCATTTTTCTGGCTGTCAGGCCAAATGACACAAACTATGTCCAAACTCTAAGGCACTTGACCTTCTGCCTCCGCTGGGCCCCATGAGGCTGTAAGGCAAAATTGTTATTTTGTTTGCGTTTCCTTTCAGTTTAGAGTGCTTGAAATAGTATGGGGATTATGTAGCAGCCTCTCAGAACAGTGTTTTTACAGCAGCAACCTGAAATTACGCTGCAAGCCTTTGGGTGTTGCATGAAGGTAGCTGGGGAGTTTGAAGGTGCAAAGCCAAAAAGGGCAGAGTTGGGGTAGTGCTGAGCTGGGATTTCACCCTGGTTAGCACAAGGAGTATCCTAAGGGAGATTGCACCTGGCCAGGAGTCTTGAAGGTGTTTTTCAAAGAAACCTTTACCAGTTTTGCAGAAGCAAAAAAAGACTAGTCATTGTGCATCGAGCAAAGCTGGCAAATACAGTGAAACGCAATGATTTCAGTTCCTAATCAATGCAAGGCTCAAAGGAGTGCCAAACAGCAATGAGGAAGAAATTGTAAGAATTGGAAGATATGTTCTGGATGTATTTGTAGTTTTTTTTCTGTAGCCTAATTAGAACACTCTGCCCTTACAAATTTCCAAGGGCTTAGAGACAGGTTTGTCTATTCAACAAGCATCATTAATAGGTACAGTTGAACCCTATTCATTTATTCCTTCTGCCTTAGGCAAGGTGTAGCCTTTCCTAATAAGCTGATGTCTTTAATCTTTACTTGTAGACTATCTCCAGCCTGAGCTCTGAGGCCATAATTCTGATGATCCTTCATGGGTATTGGTCACATTTGATTTTAGTAGGAGACATAAACCTTAATCAGAGATAGGGAGGAATCTAAAACATTTGGATTGCCTCTCTACAACGAGTTGAAATTCCATTTTTTTGTCTTCGTGAAGTTGAAAACTTAATGTCACTCTATTTTTCCAGCATCCTGAAAGTAGATTCTAAGCTCCCTCATGCCTGTGTAGTTCACTTAATTTCAGTGGAGTTGCAGGAATTTTTACAGTTAATTTTGCTTGCTTTCCTCTCTTTGGCTGTTTAGTACTACAGAAAAATCTGATCCATAGCCCTCAGCTATAGGCTGGTCTGAAAGAAAAAGATGGAGAAGAGAACAAAAGAGAATGTCAGCCTGGAATGACACTAATTACATTCTTTTCATTGGACTTTACTTGCAGTCCTTTTAAACAACAACAAAAGTCTCTGTATTCAAGATACTGAGCCTGATCCCTGTCTCTTACAGTACACTAATGAAAATCAAGAGGAATTCTATTGATTCCATTGCAGTTAAATCAATGTAAGAGAAATTTAAATTGGGCTTATTGTAGGCAAGATATAAGGCTACAACCTGTCAGGCATTTGTGTAGTCCAACAGCATTCTATGTAGTACAGAATAAATAAATTCAAAAAGATCCCTATCCCAACCTATGTCAAGGCAATTGCTCAGAAATTAGCATTCAAGAAATTCCTCATAGCATGAAATCATTCAGAAAGTACACTGGGGCAAGGCAAAGATTATATGTATTGTTAACTCTTTGTACATCGTATCACATGAGAAAATTCAAGAATATTTGTTATATTAGTTGAGGCAAATGTGGTTTAAAAAGAGCAATTAAATGCATAAAAAGAAATATAGTTGAGATGAAACAGAGGCCATGACTGTTATCTTTTCCCCTTGCAACCACTCACTTTTCCAGGCCAGTGAATTCTCATCATCCCTTGCTAACAGGTGGAAATTAGACCAACATCTGGAAGAAAGAATCTTGAAGGTGCACCTTCTATTTGGTGCTGCTAATGAGACTCCTGGACCTGGCCAGAGTAGTAGGGACTGCATATATATGATAGAAGATGCTCTCTGTCATTTTTACTGTAGGTTTTCTACCGTCTTCTGAACTTCAGCTTGTAGTATGCTCTGTATAGGAATAGGTACTATATATGACACAAAATGGCCTCCTAAGACATCTGGCATGAGTTTGTAAATAAAGGATCAGTTTGTGCAAAAATGGCCTTTTTTTCATGAGTATTTTAGGGACCAGAAATAAAAAAATGTGCCATTGAATACAGAATGCTGAGAAATTTCCTCTACTTTGATGAAAGAAAGGTAGCTTTTGTGACACTGGAATATGTCTGAAATGCTTTTTCTTGTAACAATTCTTTCACATCAGTAAAAATCTGACCCCTTTCCTCAAACAATCTGAAGCCTGATGGAGGAGTTTGGTTCCAACAAGTGCTCAACTTTTTCAAATGTATCAGATGATATATCAAGAAATACTATATTTGCCCACTAAAATAATCTCTTAAAAATCCCCAAACAACACCCCCCCCCATTTTATTTCCTCAGTTTGTAGTGAATTTTTGATTTTTTTTATTAAAAGTTAGTTTTCCTTTGGAAAGTTAACTCAGGTTTTAAAACATTCAGAAGCATTTAAAATGGCTGCAATTGGAAAGAAAAGAGCCAAATTAAATCAAAGATTTATTTTTTTATCATATAAAGAATGTGTATTTACTTGCTAGCTCACCTGCAGTTTCAAAACTCTTCAATGTTGCCTCAGTTCATTTTTTTTTCTTAATTCCCTAATAAACAGAAAAATCCATAATTCCTCAAGCATTATTTTTAACATACTTTCCCATGTCTCTCTGTAGCCTTTCTTCTGTGTTCAGAGGCTAGGAATTAAAGTGGTTTTCTGGAGGCTGTTTTCAAATCCCTGTGTAATATAGTCTGTCACTGAGCTCTGCAGCATTCAGTCACTGACACACGCAGAAGAGCTTTTTGTGAGACACTTCTTTTCCTACTTTTCTGTGTCTCTGCTATGTTCACCTTTTCCATTAACCCACCCTAATGTTCCCATTAAACTCAATGCCAAAGCTACCTTTGATTTCAAAAGGATGAGGGTCTGGCTAATGATTAACACGAACTGATCAGCCAGATGCTGCGGAGCAATACGGTGCGAAATGTACGGGCTGGAAATAAACTGCTTTTCAGTAGGATGACATTGTACACTGCCACTTCCATATCATCAATCAAACTCATTAAGAAGGGAGTGAATTTCTCAGCTTTTCTTCTTTTGTTACCACTGCACTATTTGCTGTCAGTAGTGGCCTGTCTACCAGCTGAATAAACGCTGAAAAATGAGATCCAATGAAATTGTGAAGTCAAATGCAGATTTTCAGCCGTATTAGTATCAATGGGGGCTGCACAGTTGAATACCCATTATACCAGGCTATAATGTAAGCCCTGGGGACTGTTTCTGTGTTCCTCTTGCTCCAGCCATCATAATTAAAAAAGGAATCCCACCAGCTACTTTTGGATCAGGCTGTAGGATTTCATGCAATAACTGAAGCAACAGAGACCTGCAACATCAACAGGAGGCTGAGAATGAAGGGACAAAGGTTTTACACCTAACTCAGCCACGGCTCCTTGTGAGGTCTTAGACAACGCTGGAACATTTTTATGGACCCCAGATTTTATACCTAAACACATGCTTCTGTTTGCAATATGTTTTGAGATATGTGAGGCTACACAATGTAAGGCATCTGGAGAGCACAGCATATCCCACTGCTGTTTATCAAAATATAATGTGAAAATTGGTGGCAGACAGCATTCAGAAATAGAGGCATGAAGTAATGGGACAAAAAGAAGAAATGGAAAAAAGAGTTGGGGATAAAAAAAATCAGCCTGTTTAGGGGACAGTGTAGGTCTTGCAAACTTTCATTTAACTCAATTCAACTGTCTTCAAAGAGAAACTTTCATTCAGCCTTGAAAGCAACTTTTCTGATTCAAGGTCTTCATATTCACCAATTTTTTAGTAAAACATGTCTTAGATTGTCTAGTAAGTGCAATCTCTCTTTGCTCTGAGTGGAAATGAATGATGTTACCTCCATTGATAAGTACTAAGGATGCAAAGAGCCTGGTCCCGTTCCTTTCATTTTTATAAGTGTTCTTCCAACATCACCACCACTACTTACAACAATGTTTAATGACACCATCATAGCAGCAAAATAAATACATGTTATTTATTCCTAACTTCAAAAATTTTCCTTAATATGACAAATACTTTCCTCTGTGAAAAAGTATTATTTTGCTTTGTAGTATGATTTTACAAGTGGGTATCATTTATGAAAATATTATTAAAATATTAGAAGGTAATTTTTTGAAGCTTTATCAAGCTTCAAAGAAGTCATCAAGTCAAAATCTTGACTTCTTAACACAGCTTTTGTCTATTTCAGTGAAATAAGAGCATTACTATTTTTTATATTAAACCTTAAGGGTTTAAGTTGGTCTAATCCATGCCATCTAGAGACTTTGAATCAATAGTTTTGCTTTTGAAAGTTAGACTCATGAATCCCTACTTTTGCCCTGGATGGAAGATTAATGAAGTTAAATAGACAAAAGCCAGAAAAGGAAAGAAACCACCAGGCCTGTAGGCTTTAAAGAAGCTTGGTAGAGTCACTGAAAGCAGGACAAAAAAATCTGTTTATAGTTCACAAAGTGTGCTAAGAAACTGCTTAAAACAACATTAATGTGTTGGCGGTATCATTACCTGTCATATAAACCCTCCAAGAGCTTTCTCCTTCTGTGGATTTTTTCACTGAAATCTAAACCCAGGGAAACATAAAATGATTCATATAGTTTTCTTGCTGCTGGCAACATTATTACTGTATTATCCTCCAAATAATAGGAGATTATTCCATCGTGGGATAGCTTCTAGCTAGTTGCTTAACTTAGGAGAAGGGTGTACTCACCCAGGGCCAGTCTCCCAACTTGTAGCTCGCAAAGTGCAGGTGGGAGGAAACGGTCTTGCTGGCTTAGTAGAAGTCACTCTGAATCTGGTGTTCAAGTTTGGAGACAGGGTGGAGGTAGGTGGTCTGGTGCCTCTCCAGGATCAAATCCTGAGAAATGAGCTCAGAGAGTTTAGGAAGGGAAAAGAACCAAAAATACATCAGATGCAGAGGCTTTTACAGAGCAACCCCAAAATCTTGTACTTGGGCACAGTCTGAAAGTAGGTATCTAAGAAAGGAAATACTCTCTGTCTCTACATGCGTCTGAACCGCAATAGTTTGTTTTGGAAGTGGTAAAGGCATTTCATTCTTTCCATTACATGAAATACCCCCCCAATGTATCTGCACCTCCTGCAAAGGATTCTCGTATTAGCTGGAGTGGTCCATAATGAGAAACTCTCATTCACATCTGTTTCAGGCAGACTGTGGGACAAAAGGATTAGGAAGGGAGAACAGACTTCCAGATGAAATCTTAACGGGATCTTATTTTGGGCATGATGAGGGACTGTCCAAAGCTAATCTTGAGACCAAAGAAGTAGTAACAGAGAAATTCTTAACCTACTCAATGTTGTTATGTCTATCTAGGTCCTATAAGATGGTAATGCCTAGTGCTCGTTAGCTCTGAGTTTTATTTTGGGAAAATTCTCTAAAACATCACTGAATTCTGGTGACAACAGTCTTGGTGTTGTCTCACTGAAAAAAAAAAAAAGTAATCTGGAGGCCTTTAAATAGCTCTCAGTAGTCCCTTCAAAGAAATAAAAAGCCTGGATTGTCATGAGTAAGGACAATAGTTTTTGTTGTCTCTATTGTTAGTATTGGTATTATTTTCATCATCGTATTCATTTATACATTAGATTAACCAGAATTTAGCCAGCAATAACACTTCCCTGGTTTTAAAACTAAAAACTGTATCAGTATTGTATGACCTTTGCAATTGACTCTTTGAACTTCTTTGAAATTTCTTTTCTGAAAGAGGTTTTCCTGTGTTTCTGTCTAATTTAACAGCTGTTTAGAGTACCTTCTGTTCCTATCCTACCCTCTGAAATTGTATCCAGCAGATTCATCTGTGCTGATGACAAACTTCCCTGGAATCTTTCCATCTTGAATCAGGTAAGATACATTGATTTCTCATCTCCTAAAATAAATAGTATGGTACTGTGGGGTAATACATATTTTGTTCCTGTCAATATGAGTAGCAGGTTCTTAGCTCTATTCATGATTAGAACGTTTATTTAAAATGGGATAATATATTCCGGCAGGAGGGGGAAACTGTTTTGAAAACATCTCAAATATTTAGCTTTGACAGAAAGTCATATAATGAAAGATGAGGGCAGTAGTATATCAGCATAAGCTATTACATAGCAAGCATTTGCTGTTCAATAAAAGAAACATTCACTTTGTTTAACTAGCTGTCAAACAGCTTAAATGTTTTCAAGTAAATGGAGCATTGGCATTTATTAATAAATTAAAATTTAGTTCATCCCACAGGTTCTGACCTTGTGTTTTTCCAAACAATGTAGATATATCAAATTCCTGAATCAAGGATACATTCACAGAAGAAGCACGTGAGCCTGTATGGTATGCAGGAGGAAATGCTCACTCATCTGTATTTCATGCCCAAAGGTAATAGTGGCCTTTCAGATCCATACCATCTCTGAAACTACTACACAATCTGCTCATTGCAGAATTAGATATGGCAACAGAGATTTCAGCTGAACCATCTTGCTTTGCAGAACTTTTGGGGCAGCATATTAAAAATAACCAACAATATCAAGTAAGTCCACCTTTATCTCAGTTCACTGAAGAAACCCTGTTACTTTTTTATTTCCTTGTCAGAAGGGTTTCTTTATGTAATTGGTTTAGATGCCATTCCTTTTTTTATCTGTCCTCTTAATTTTTAAAGTGGTTCATCTAATAGACATGACTATAGAGGACTTGATGTTTCCAGTTGAATTACCTTCTTCGGGGAAGAAATGATGGATGAATTCCACGTCCACTCTGTCTGTAGTAGTAGATCTTCCTGCAAAGTCATCTTGTCTCATGTTCTGTTTTTCACCACAAAATTTACTCCCTTCAAATATGAATCACCTGTCCCAGTTTTATGAACTGCAACTCTTC
>NW_009258284.1:2295843-2320089 GCF_000687185.1 Egretta garzetta
CTTCTTGATGAAAACATACTTATCTATATTTGGTTTAAGAGCAAGTGTGGTTATAATTTTGAGGGTCTTCAGTGGCAATGAATAATTTTCTAATTAGATGTCTAGAAGAACACCATAAAAATAGTGTAAAATACTTTTATTTTGAAGTTTATCTTCTAATTGGGGAAAAATCCTTAAACTTATTAGTATGTGTTAGAATTCAAGAAAATTTCACCCAACCATCTAAGTTATTATAATGCATTTCATGCAAATTTTTTGTCACAAAATAGTATAGATGAACCCTTTGGGAGAATGGGTATGTGCAATCCTCAAAAAATATATTGTGATACAGAAGCAACTGGGAAGGAAAAAAAACTTTCTTATGATCACTGCCTTTTTTATTCATCACCTGCCTCCCTCAAGTTATGTAACTAGTCAAAGAAAGTGGAAAAGAATTACAGAAACCTTCTCTTTACGGAGTACTGAGGGATGGGAGATAGGTCTCTGCAGTACTAGAAACCTAGTAAAGGACTGTGCAAAAATGAACGGCAAAACTGAGGGACCTTTTCTAAGATACCTGTTTTGCATTTTTGCAAATGATGGCCTTGTAAATAGTCAGTCTGCAATTAAAATATGTGTTGATAGAAGAAATTTCCTGTCTTGGTCAGCCCCAAACCCCAAATTACCCAACTGGCGTCATTGAGGGCTAACGAAATCAACTTTCTGTCTATGTGTTGATAGAAAGACTTTGGTATTTGCATAATTAAAAAAAAAAAAGTTACAGTCCTTTTGCTTGGTTTCAGCTGTAGATAAAGATGTTGAAGGCATAACATTTACAATGCCCTTTTGTCATTATACATTATCTGTAAAGGTCAATGGAAATTATCACATCATCATTGTCCTCTTTGCCACTAGCAGCATTATAATTTTTGTCATAATCCAGTTGTTTCTAGACAAACTATCTGAGCTAAAATCCCATCATAACAGGCTGTGGGCAGGCTTACCATAACATGAAACCTTTGCTTCCACAACTTATCTGATATTGTATTACGATATCGTGGCTTAGAGGATGCTGTAAAAACAAGACAAAAACAGTTTGAAAATAATTTCTCCCACAAAAATCAATTTCCTTTGTCATTCGGGCACCTGCCGAGGTCCTCAGATCAGCACAGATGCATAGTTTAAAGAACTATAAACTTACTCTCAAGAGAACTGCTTAGGCCATTGAAGTTAAGCACACCCGAAAACCTCTGTAACAAGATGTTGAGGATGGGTAAAACAAAGAAAAGGGAGGGATTAATTGCAACGGGCTAGTTCTTGTAGAGAACACTTATTTGCACATTTCATATTTATAATATGTAGATTAACCATCCGTCATTTATTTGGCACCAGAGTTTGCATGTAATTATTTATTTTCTGTGAAAGAGCGATACTGCAGTTCTACTAACCTTAATTACAACACACACAAACATTGACAGGCAGGGATTTATCAAGTGTATAAAATATCTTCGGGGTATCCTGAGGGAATTGCTTACTTTGGCATAGAAATCAGACAAAAGCTTTCCAGTCTAATTTCCTCTTTTTCTGTGATCCACTCTTGAAGTCTGTGAATTTCACAGAAATTTCTGAATTTCTCCTGATGCAAATATTATTTTTTTTTTATTTTTAGTTAGAACAGAGTGGAAAAACCTTATTTCACTGAGGTACTTATATGCGCTCATATCCCTGCTAGTTTTCTTTGATGGGAAGACACTAGAGGGAAGACTCCAGGAATAACTGCAGTAGCAGAAAAAAGAGCATTTAAACTCTGATGGAAATGATGAGGAGGGAAGGTTATCTGTTCACTGGAAAAAAAAGGTTTTGCTCATCACTTGTAGCTAAAACATTATTTCCAGGAGTGGCTAAAAGACAGAGAAAGACAGTGACAACCACTGGGCAGTCACAGCATCTTCCGAGGAGACTGGTGGCATGGGGGAGTGGGATTTAATTCCTGAATGTGTTGGACTGGAAGCAGACAGGTCCTCAGGCACCTGGCTGGCAGCTCAACTCTGCAAGTGCCCTTTACTAGCCTAAATACTCTTCTGTAAAGGACAACCTTTTCATTGTGTATTTTACCTGAAGGTGTGCCAATTTCCCCGCAGTGTCATGTTTGCCTATTCTTATTATATTAATAATGCATAATTCCATGACAGCAAACATTATACAGTGAATGAGGGGAATTTGCTGGCCTTTCAAATTACAGTGTCTATATAACTATGATAAAAAGCTCTTCAGCCAAAGAAATAGTTCTGCAAAATTGGACCTGCAGAGAAAATAAGGACAGGAGAGTAGAACAGAAAAAAGGGATTTGGGGGTAAATATGTTTAATAAAGTAAATTTAATTGTGTTTTCCAATAGAAATGAGAGGTAGTCAAATCTAGTCAGGAGGGTTCATAGAAAGTTAAAACAGTATGAGCTGCATTGGCAGCTTTGAAGTTCTTTGAGCACAAAGCCTGTGTGGATTGAGCAATGCAGAAACTCTCCTCATGCGTTAAAGTAAGAAGATGAACTCATCACGCCTGAGTTGCCCCTGGAAGCAGATGTGTGAACCACAGTGCCCAACAACGTCTAACTGCCAGCAAAGGCATGTTTACATCACTGTCAAAAGCTCTTAGGACCCTTGTTGCTAGCAAGTATCCCAAGACAGTGGTAAACTGGTGCAATCTCCAAGCATCTCATTTTGGAGAGCCATGTGAGCTTGGACACCTCTATGCAATGGGGCAGGACAGACCTGGCTTCTCCACTACCCAGTCTCTTCCTATACTTGGTGTAACAAGAAGTGAGATGGCTGATAGGACCGTATATCAGGGAGCAATATTAACCTGGAATTTCCCACCAATGCAGGATCATGGCTGCCTGAGACGCGGTCTTACAGGAGCCTAAGATCAGTGAGTCCGGTGGAGACTTGCCAGCAGTCAGAAGCTGCCTGTGGCATAGTTTAAAGTTACTCCCTTACCAATGTTTGGCTTATCTTTTCTATTAGAAAATGCCATGTTCATGAATGTGCAGCACAGGAGCTGCTACTGAGGGCAACGGACCTCAGATCAGAACAAGACTTGAAGCGAACGGATACACAGCCCTCTTTCTGGGTCCGTTCGTCACAGTTTGCTTTTTTGTCACTGTACTTGCTTTCAGTTCTGAAATGCCAAGTGCCTATGGTTTTCCTGCTCTAGCAAGAGTAAATAGTGTCTTCAGTTTACTAAATGTCTATGAGGAATTTGGCAGGATGCTTTCCTTTTCACTATAGTCTGCAGTTTGTAGATGTGCAGTAATGCTAAGGGCTTGAGGAGGTGCGCATCAGTGGACACAGGTTAAAGCAATGTTCATGTACTCTGTATGAGCTAGTACCTCTCAGGAAAGAGGGATGCTGCTGTTTCTTACATTCTTATGTAAGTATTGGGGCATTTTAAATCTGAACATTAATTTTCTAGCTAGCCTATATATCACAAACACATCAGATAAACACCCGGTGATTTAGTTACTTTATGGATCTGTATTCAAGGAACAGAAATCACAGTAACTGACTGATTGAAGTGTAAGTAACACAGCTTGAATTTTGAATCCAGTATTGTGTATATATATAACATTGACGTTGAACTCTTCATATTCAGTCCACAGATTTGGGGGGGGAAAAACCCAAAGGAAAACTTCTTCAACTAAATGTAAGTATACCATTAAAAGAAATTATAAACCTGCCTCACATGAAACAAGAGGTGAGGTTTGCCAAATAAGTTATCTGTTGTGACTTACTCAGCTTTAGTTTATATATAGTCTAGCTAACCTGATATAATAAGGACACAAGAGAGATACTTATGCGGACAGTGACTGCAGTGTGAAACGATGAAGCCCACCACTGGTGTAAATGTCACTTAAATATTATCCACTGAGTTTATTCTGCTGTTCATTTGACCAAGCAAGTGGAAAAAAGATGTTTGTGTGGGAGAAACTTTTTGTAAGAAAGCTGTGTTGTCAGGCTCTGGAATGGGCTGCCCAGGGAGGTGGTCGAGTCCCCATCCCTGAAGGTATTTAAAAGAAGGATAGATGAGGTGCCTAGGGACATGGTTAGTGGTGGGATGGCAGGGTTAGGTTAATGGCTGGACTTGATGATCTTAAAGGTCTTTTCCAACCTAAATGATTCTATAATTCTATGATGGGGATGCTGACGATTCTTTTTCCGAAAAAAAAGATGTTTGTGTGTTCAGTTGATAACGGTCTTATGATCTTTGTGCCAAGATTAATCATATTGCTGTGACACACACATTAGAGTTTGGGAATGTTGGATTCTGTGATTAAAGGATAATCATGGAGAACACAAAGATTCCACGAGGATCAGAGAGCTATGATAGACAGGAATGCTAGTAGCCTAATGAAGGGAAATGGGACATCTCCAAATACATTGGCTTTAGTCCTGCATGCACAGTATTTCCTCGAGGCAAGAAAGGAGTGGACTAGGGACTTTCAAACTACGTTTCAAAGAGTAGCATATTCATCCTCTAGGACAAAGCATTACAGATCAAACATCAAAAAGGAAAAGCCTTGCAAACATTTGTCCTGTTTTCTGGGTTAATCAGACATTACCTATCTGTTGTGTGGAATCCTGGGAAGTGCAGGTGCAACTTTGTCAGAGTTCCAGGTTTTGGCTTTGTGTACATGCTTTGAGCAGGGATGTTTCTTTCATCCTTTGCCTTGGTACCAGAGTAAACTGGTATAAACAAATTTTCTCTGGAGAGCGAGGCTTTCTCTAGACTTGTTTGGTATTCCTGTGGTTTTGCATGAGGGAAGTAGGAACACACATGCGCATAATGTTTATAGTATTGATCCAAAAGTCTTTCTGAATATTCTGTGTGTCCACAGCGCTTGCCATATCTCCCTGCATAATGAGCTTTGAAGTTCACATGTTTCCAAGGACTCACATCTGTCGCAATGCACACTGAGCCTTTTTAACTCATCCCCTGCGTGACCAAAGTAAGGACTTTCAATCACTTGCTACACATTTTGGGGCTGGCAACCAAACTTCAGCATCACAAGTGTGATATCTATATGTACCAGATGGCAAAATCTTTGAACATTCAATTTTATTTCCTGACCATTTGGGAGCATTAAGAACTCTCATGGGGAAAGAAACCATTGTACACTAAAAGCAACATATAAGTGCAAATGCATAAATGATTTCTTAATTAAATCAAACCAAATGTTTTCCTACTACGTGCCACGGTGAAAGCACTTTCCAATTTAGATGAGCTTTTAAAACATATTGTGACATGTTTAATTCAAAGCAATACTGTATGTTTTATTCTTCAGAATGCCCACTGTTATAAAAGCAGTGCACAGAAAAAGAGGTGGCTTGCTCGTATTTGGAGGGAAAATGAAGCCACACAGATTTGCTGGGCATAACACATAAAGCAACATATTTTATGTCAGTAGGACTGTGTTTCTTTTATACATCTGTATATCTTTTATACATCTGTATAAAGGAGAGTGCTATCTGAGGAAGGAAAGTGGGGAACAAGTGCGGATAGGTCAAGCAAAGGTAGGAGGTGAACCAGTACATCAGACTTTCAGGCTCAAACAACAGGGAGATAATGTTGTTACTATAACACCTAGCACCAAAGAAAGTCTCATGCATAAAAGAGGTCTTTTTTTGCATGCCATTATCTGATATTTTTTATTTTGGAGAGAGAGTATATATGGTTTTCAGTGCTTGATAAAATGCTGAAAAGCAGTAACTATTACTGAGCACAGATTTGGCTTTGAATCCAGATTCATGTTGCATTTACCTGCACAAAGAATACTTAAACACTGAATTGAGGCAGCTGTGTGCATTTTTAGCATAAATAATTTGAAAGGTAAGGGATAAGGGTGAGGGAGACTATGGCTTTGGGTCTTCACAAGACCAGGGAAGGTTTGCAACCTTGAGGAGTTATCTGAACCCCAACAATTTGGTGTGAAGTCCTGGCCTTCACAGAATTCAGTGGAGTTCTTCCTGTTTACTTTGGTAGGGCTTAGATTTTGATTTTCCTGGGGATTTAATGCACTAGTTCCAACATGTGAAAAAAGCAGATAGTCCCTGCTCTGAAAAAGTAAAATAAAATGGAAGTGATTACGGACCTGAACACGACTGGCACACACTGCAAAAATGGTTCATGTGACATGTTTATTGATGTGTTGAGGAGGGAAGGATTTTGTATTTTTGATCTTATCTTGGATATTGCTGCGTAAAGAGAAAGGGTGAATAAAAAGCTACCCAGCCCACATCCCAACACTATTATTTTCTGCTCTGTTCCTTTGAAATTGCTATGATGCTGTTCCTATGATCCTTCAAATAATTGAAATGGTGTCTTGCCATAATGTCTTTGAATGACACAGGTTTTTTGTGAGCCTCTGACAAACTTATATGAATTGAAGATTATTAGACAAGTCTGTGACTTTTGGAACACTTGCAGACATTACTTCCTTAGTGGGGAGTAGTTCTGAATACAGGAGAAGAAACTAAAGAGAACGTACTTAAATTATGTCTGTGTTAAATATGCCATGATATACTTGAACTGTCAAAAAGATTTCTGTTTTGAAAATGAATTTACTTAGCAGGGGCCTGTAGGATGATGTCATGAGACTTGAAAGGGCTGTTTCCACTTGTTCTCCTTTGCCATCTCTCTCTGTTCACTGCAGCCCCCAGAAGCGTAGTTTGCTTTTGGTGACCAGGCTGCCTTCAAGTCAGCCAGAGCCAGCAGACTGCCTCTCAGTAAAAATTCAGATTGCTCCTCTCTGTGCTCGGTGGGGCTCTGCACCTCTGGGAGGTGGTGAAGGCATTTGTATTTTTTTACTATACTGGAGGGCACTGAAATAACTCTTCTGAGCCAATGCTCTGTCTTTTCTAAGAATATCAATGCCCAGAAAGGCTGACAAGCCAAGTAAGGGGAGGAAAGAAGCCTCCTCATAGCCATGTATTTCAAAGTGATACTCAAACTCACATTTGTCCTCTGACCCTTGTCCCTGTGGAGATCATAGTCAAAAAGAAAATTAACAGTTTTGGGCCAGAATTATCTTGCCACACAACAACAGGGGCCTTTTAATTACAAGTTTTAAAGCCACTCTAAATTAGTGTAGCATGATGAATGCCCAGGTCCTGAACCTTTAGCCACCTGACTTTTGGCAATACTTTTCTCCCACCATGGTTTGTAGTCCTACGGGACAGCAGGACTACTAGTACCCACTACTGTCCCACAGTTTCTGGTCTGAAAATCTACTGAAAGCGTGAAGCAGCTGTTGGAGGGAGATGATAAGCTACTGCTTGTAATACCTGCAAGAGACACAGTTAATGGTTTAGCAAGGGATTTTCTGAGTCTGGCATTGCAGCAGCTCCTCATAACTAAAAGTTCAGCAATGGTTGCACTAGTGGTGTCCCTCCCTAATAGACAAAGGTGTCCTGTAGCAGACTAAGCAAGGCAGGGACATCTGTCACCATTGCTTTCCCCATTCTAGCCCCTCTGGATGGCCATTTGGCAGCTAAAGGCTAGAGGTATGTTCCACCTGAGGTGCCTAATTCTCAGTGAAGTCAACATAGAGACATGTCAATAAGAGTAGAATCTGTGAAAAACTGCTTCATCTGCAACCCTTGCATCATGTCACATCATGACTGTTTCTTCGAGCAAAAATCAGCATCACAGTCTGACATTCATCTTCATATAGGCAGCCTACATCAGCTGCCATTGGCACTCTTCAAGCATTGCGGAAAGAAATAGGTACTTTTAGGATAAGACTCATCTGACTTATTTTAGACACCCTTTTCAGGATGAAATTGAATCCAAAAGTGCTTGTTTCACTCCAGTGATTATAAGAGGAGTGGGGGTGACTAACTCAGAAACAGGTATCTCTGTCTCACCAGATGCTTTCCACCTACTGTTGGTGTCAGCTTTCAAATATCCCCAGGGATGGGGAAGGGATGCTCTGTGCAAAACATCTATATAACTAGCAGATATCTGAAAATGTTGTCATCGCCATCGCTGAAAGGATCTTCAGTGAGGAAACTGTATGGAGCTGGTGCATTCAGTGTTTTACAGGTGTCATAACAATATTAGAGATCTGTAAGTGCTAATAGTAATATGCTTAAAATTGAAATGCTGAGTAATACTACCCAGCTTATGTCCAGTAGATCTACATGTGGGTGCTTTGCTGTTAAACAAGTCCTCAGAACATTAGCCTGGACTGCAACAAGCGTCATTTGGTTAAACTTCATGTGAAGCTGAGTGTGGGTTAAAAGCCTGATAGTTTGGCTTTTTACGACGACTTTCTACCTGACCAGTAAAAAAATGAGCTGCTGCTACCGCTGGCTGTGGCATCCTGACGATGCCCTTTCTGGCTGTGAAATGGCTAGGGAGGGAGGGAAATAAAAGAAACTTGCAGTGTCTGCTGCATCTGTGACCTCTGCCACTTTACTCATGGCCCTCTGCTGACATTTCTAACAACTTCTGTGCTTGAGAGAAGTGATCCTGCTTTGCACACTCAGATTTTTTTAGGCAAACAAAAACATTTGGCTTCCTTATTTTTTCAGATAGACTGGGCTTTTTCTTTTTTTTATATATAAGGAAGTCTATATATTTTCTGATATACCTGTGGAGCGGAAACTGCTTTCTGTCATCTCCAACTTGTTAGCTCTCCTGATAACCTCTATAATGTAATGAATGCTGTAATGGCAGCATTTTTTATGTTGTAACTATGGTACAAGAGTATTACTATGTACACAAGTATTTCATAACTCTTGTAGGAGTTTTAAGATCCATTAATCCAGTAGGTTTTGTATGGTATTATTGCAGTACTATTAACATGCCACATGGCACTTCACCAAAAAGTCTACTTTCTTGAGGGTTTTAACAGCTTGTTCTTTATAAACAACTTTGGACAGTGCTTGCTAATTAGCTAGCAACATTCGGAGGGTCATCAGCAGTGAGATTATTTGTGGCTGGTACACTTTTGTTACTTATTTATGTAAGGCTGTCACATGAATGGAAAATAATTTGTATTCTTCTGTGACTCCGGTACTGCTTTTTGCCATTTTTAAAAAATATACAAGAAAATGGTTTGTGGTCTTGTTGTATAAGCTGTTAGATATCCTGAACTCCAGCATGTGTCTGTTCTAAGGGCAAGTTACATCAAAAGATCTTTTCTCTGCCTTCTTTTTCCATACTTTTAATGATAATCATATTACCTGCTTAGAAGCAGGCATAAAACGTCCTGAATGGTTGGATCTGCTTCTATCAGGTATTAGTGAATGATCTATTGAAAGCATTTGGGACTACTATTTTAAAAATCTCTTTCAGAATTTCAGAAGACAAACCCTGCCTCTTAGATCTTCCTAAAAATATTTATAAGAAAGCTGTGTCTCCGCTTGTCCTTGATCAGCTGGCTCAGGGAATGACAGACCTGATGTTTCAGTAGACAGATATCTTCACCTATGAAACTGTAATTAGATTTTGTGGTTATTGCTCTCTCCTGCACAGACTTGGCACAGTCAGCTTAGGCAAGGGAGGCAAAAAAGAGGCAGAAGAGAAAACATAAAATCTTTTTTACACTTAAAAACATTTGTGCCTCAGTAACTTTATTTATGTCAGTCATCTTAGACTGTTACAGTATGCCTTGTAATCTTTTACTTTTAAATAAATCTCTGTTATATCTAACCACAAGTGAAGGTCAACATTGGACTCAGGATGCAATAGAATGAGAAATAGTAACTGCAGTAAAAATAAATGCATAATAGTGGTTTCCCTTCAGGGTCATTCAGATTTGGCTTGCCATTTATGTCTTAATGCTTTTGAACTCATTTATAAGGAATTTGAACTGCATTTGCTTTATCCGATAGACCTCATACAGGATATGTCAGCTGGAACTAGGCACATTTTCATATCAAGCTGCGTCCTTTTCAGTGATACGATAGAGATTTTCAGACTTCTTAGCAAATCATTAAGTTAATGAAATTTTGCTGCATTAGAAGGGATATTTTTATTGCTTTGGACTTAGCCACAGTTTCTTTTTTGAGCAAAGCATTTATTAAAATATTTTTATAGCATTATTTAGTCTAGCCTGGGAGAAAAGTCCCCTTCTGTTTGCAGAACAACATAATCCAGTTTTCATCCTTTAACATTTGCTAAGTAGAATTGAAAAAATGTAGGCTTTATTACCTGTTGGCAAAGCAGAGCTCGCTTTAAAACAAATAACTACTGTTGTACAGGCCCTATATAGGCTCTTTGTTAGGTTGGGGAGCACAAAACTGGACCCAGAACTCCAGATGTGTCTCACCAGAGATGAGCAGAGAGGAAAGATCACCTCCCTCAAACTGCTGGCAATGCTCATCCTAATGCAGTCCAGGATGTTGGTGGCCTCCTTTGCTGCAAGGGCATAAATTGCTGGCACATGGTCAGCTTGCTGTCCCCCAATACCCTTGGGTTCTTTTCTGCAAAGTTGCTTTCAGGGAGGATTAACCTTATAATGCCAAATTTGCTTTGGAAACTGTGAGTTTAAACTCTAAGGGTGAGATCAGCTTAAATGTATCAATGCTGAATGTTGGAGAACAAAACCTTTAGTCACTGAGCTTCAGAAGCTGGGATCCATGGCAGGGAAGCCTGCAGTGGGCATACAGAAGATTAAATGCTTTGGAATGCCACCAACATGTTTAGCGAGAGCTCACCCAAGTTGGATCTTTGAGCGGGAAGGTGCCTACTCCATCTGAGGGTGAGATACTGAGGACCAGCTTGTGTCCTAAATCCCATTCTCCATCTACTCAAATTCCTTCCCCAGAGCCTGCTAAAGGAGGCAGGTGCCTACAACAATTTTCTGAAAAACTTGAGTGATGATCACTTTCTCCTTTTTTCCCTTAGCACCATGGTTAGAGCTCTCTTTCAGTGTTTTGAAGTGTCAGCTTTAGGTCTTCTGTTTGTTTGAGGGATATCACTTCTTAGGAGAATCAAGTTATGAGATGAAATTCTTGCACTTCACATAGCAGTATTAAATATTCACTGGGTACAAGAGAGCAGATGATTCTTCAGCTTTGTGAGTCATCTAGAAGGCAGAGGCTTGAACCTCACTTATGCAACCTTTCTCTCCCTTCTCATTCCCTCATCTTTAATTGTTTTATACCAAGTGTGAAATCTTCGGGAGAAAAGGTAGAGAAAACCTTTTCATCTTTTGTAAATTACGATGCTTTACCCAGCTAATGGATGTAGGTCACAGATATTCTGCAAATTTCATCCATAAATCTGTTTGAAGACACTATTTTTTCACCACACATTTGCACAGTAGATAGAAATTTGAGTCCAGATTACTTTAATTAGGAGTCCAAACTGCGAATTGCTGCAGCAATGCAAGTAGTGACTACTGCTTATGAAACATCTTGATTATTTTTACTTGAACTATGATGGTGTATTTCTCCCTGATGAACGGCAAAGTGGACCACTTATGTCATGGTCAAGAGAAGAAGAAGAGTTTAGGGAAATAGTCTCCTTTTTAAAAAAAGTTATCAAGTTTAAGTGAAAAGAACAAGATGTCAGAAAGATTGTAAAAGGTCAGAAATATGATAAATAGTGATAAATGAGTTTGGTGTACCATAGTCCAAAGATACACATTTAACAATTCTCCTTAAAAGCACACAGTTAAAAACCAAACAATTGCATAACATATGAGCCTCAATAGCGGTTTGACATTAGGCTGGTATAAAATGTTAATTCTTGATGAGTTTGTTCCTAAAGTATTTTTCTGTGTAAGTGCATCCCTTTATCATAGCTGATAGGGGTAAAATGCCAGGTTAAATTACATTTTGCCTGCTCTAAGCTATCCATCACTTCCTAAATGCTTTTAATTATCCTGGAATGAAGATGTATTTTCTGGGATCCAGCATCAAGGTGACTTCTTGATGTCAGGGAAAAGCCTGTGCTGTGCAGAACAGAAGGGATGTGTATCAATTCACCGGTCTCTACTGACTGTCAGTGCCTGGGGTGGTGTTACAGCGCCTTAGAAGACAACATTTCTTGAAGAACTTCTGAGGTAACATAGGTATTGTGTTGACCATGACCAAGGTTTAATATGTCTACAATAGTTGTTTCATTCTTATTTCATTTTTCCTTATGTTTTGGTTTTGTCCGGGTCCTTTCTCCTATTGTGTTTCAGGTGGATTCTTTCTTTTTCGCTGACCACAAACAGCAGCTAAAACACTCACCAGCTTCCATTTTTCTTCAGTGAATTCATTGTCCTTCAGTTTTATATGTGCAAATCCACTGTCTTCAAAATATAGCTGCAGTGAAATCTGGGTAACACTATTAGGAATGTAAATACGGTAATTACAGTCAATTGAGGGTCATGTGAAACCTGCCTGTGAAGAATACCGTGTCCCTATTAAAAAAAAATAAATTAAGTGGTGTGCCTTTACACGGGTCATTCACTGAAAACATGCTAACTGCCTTCCTCAAGACTTTTGGCCCATGCCTTTTGAGGTTCAGTCATGGATTTGTCTGGCCCCCATCAGTGGACATACCACGAGTTAGCTCAAGATTGCTTCTTGTTTGTTTATGCGATTTATTTATGAACTCTCTATCACTATGGCCACACAAATTCCTGAAAGAACAAGTTGCAGTTTAAACCTCTGTGGTTTGCCCATGCCCTGTAGAAACTCTACTCACATACACTGTGCCATATATGCAAGGGCTCCTAAACCTTTAACTCCAAACCAACTCCTTAATGCTAGACAGAATTTCAGCAAGTATGAACCAGAGTAGTCCCACTGATTGTTATGAATGTGTGTCAGTTTACAGTGGTTAAGGACCATGGTCACAATGGAGATGAAGAAAAAAAGTAAAAAAAAAGTGCTTACACAATGCAGATCTCTGGAAGAAGCTCTCCAGTGCAGAGTTGCTTTGCGCCATCACCCTAAATGTCCTTGAACGTGGCCTGGCCAGCTTGGAGAGAACAATCAACCTTACCCCAGAGCTCCCCTCGCTGTTGGTGACAGCCTAGGCAAGGAGGAGTGCTTGCAGGGAAAGTCAGGGCTGTTGTTTCTTGTTTTCATTGTTGGCCTGTTGTGTCTGTTGCAGCCCCGCATAAATTAAGGAGGTCCTTACGCTACTCTAACATGAAATGAGAAGAACATTACTGCAAGGAGCTGTCGCACCAGGATTAGCCTTGGGCAAGCAGATCCCTCGGGCCACCTTTGCAGCCTTTGACTCTGTTGAGCTTCATCGCTTCCAAGTTCATTAATACACCCAGTGGTCCCATCTAGGGGTGGTTCTTCAGGAAAGGTAAGAGAAATCTCATTCTGTGAGGTGTTTACGTAATCTATTTGTGTACAATAATACATAACATACGTGTAATGAATATTTATATAATGTGGGTTATCAGTAAGAGGAAGCGTGACTAAAATTATTCACTTTGAAAACATTATATCTTTGAAAACATTATCAGGGCAAATGTGATCCCCAATAATCAAAGCTGCAAGCCAAATATTGTATCGTTGATCCTATCTATTCTCATTGCTATAAGGCTGTACCACACTAACAATACACCATTTAAAATGAGGATTAGAGCTCGAGGTCAGTTCACTAAAAGAACATCTATTTGTTAAGTAAGTCCTTAAGTGAAAACATTTTGGAAATTAACTTTCATATGCAGAGATTAATTGGGAGACTGAAGTGCTTGGGTGTGCATGAGTCCCGAGACATTAGAATCTGCTGTCCTGGAAATACAAGTACATTCCTCTTTTATTGTTCATAGCTGCATGGATGGTTGCAGAACCTCAGCCATATCTGTCCTTCGTTGTACAGACGGCTAACGTAAGCCTGGGATGCTTTCCACTGAGACAGAGACACTAAATGAACTGAAGCTATTCTAAAGTCCTTAGCTAGCAAGGGTACATAGATGGTAATTCTTGCCTTTGCAGTCTTAAGGTTTGTTTTTTCCACAATTAATTACTGAATTGTGTATCTCCAGGTTTTTTTTGAGTTTTTGTATTTGAGGAACTCCAAAGAAACTTGAATTGTAGTGAGTCCCACAGTAGGCTCTGTTGAATTATTTCAAGTGCAAGTGCAGAACTGGGTCTAGGTTATTTCTGAAAAATTTATCCACTAGTTATTTGACCTCTTGGATAATTTGAAGCCTCAGGAGTGAAGGAAATATGTGGACTGCAATGTGATTATAGACCTACCGAGACTTTAACCTGGCTCATTTTATTCTACTCCGACTTTACTTCTTTTTCAGACAGAAAGTGCTTTGAAAAAGATGCCTTATCTCAGCAATGAAACTCTCTGAGACATAGCTCAAGTGCGCAAAGGAAACTTCTTGAGCATTCCCGTTCTACTAACTGGCTAGGGTCTTGTGCTTTATTTACAACTTCCCTTATTATAAGCCCAAAATGCAGCTCTCATCTATGATTCTTCCTCCTCTAGGCAAGGGCTGATAGCATAAATTTAACTCCTCATACATATCAGACCTACTTAGTCTCAGCACTGCTTTGCTGTGAAATTCCGTATTGATCTGTTTTTTTTTTTTTCTCTGTGTTTCTTAAGGCATGAATTGATTACAATTCTGGTATCTAGTCTCTGCTGTTTCACAGTTTTTCATGAGCGTGTAAATTATCAGCTGCGAGGTACATGCTCATTGCAGGGAGATGCACACTGAAGTGGGTGGGAGGGTTTTTAACTGATTTTTCCGCTGGTGTGTGGAACTCCCAAGTTTCTTTTTGAATTACCTGATCTTTCATGACTCCCTAATCAAACCATGAAGAATATTTGCATCTCTTTATGCTTTTATCCATTTTTAAACACATGCTGACACACACAGCTATATCCACCTAGAAGATTCCTCAGCACTGCATTAAGAACAAAGTATAAATATAATTTTCTGCTATTTTGTAACACAAACATAAAGTTTTGAGCTCAAAGACAATTTTCTCGCAGAACATTTGTATGCCAAAAAATGCTGGTTTGATGGCTTGAAACATTTTGCAAGGGCTTGTCATTTCCTTCAACGCTTGGGGGAGATGCTGCCAGTGATGCTGTTTCCTAGGGTTTTTGTTTTGTTTTCCATTTGCCTGCTCATTTTGTAGCCAGCCTGGCTCTCTGCCCACCAGGGACATAAGACAACTGCATCCAGTCTTCCTGGCTTACCATGTCCATATCTCTGGACTCCTCTGCTCTTTGGGATGACCTTATGCCCAAAAGGCTCGTTAGATAGGCTGCCTAATTGCCCTGATCCTTAAGGCTTGTGAGCCAGGTCCTGTCTCTTTGGGCAGGTTGGCTACCCCATTCTCAAAGCGACTGTACCGGGGCTAGCCAGGCTC
Source organism: Egretta garzetta (assembly GCF_000687185.1). Taxonomy (NCBI): domain Eukaryota; kingdom Metazoa; phylum Chordata; class Aves; order Pelecaniformes; family Ardeidae; genus Egretta; species Egretta garzetta. Next base: position 2,311,178 of record NW_009258284.1, read on the forward strand.
ATGAGTTTGTCAGTTGGTAGGACTTGGGGCTGTCCATCTGCTGCTGTAGCTTCTGAATAGGCTACTTGGATACTGATTCATCTGAAGGCAGGGGAGCTGGCTGACCCCAAAGAAGTCTATGGTATTCCATGATTATGGGAGAAAATAAACACCTAGTTTTCTTCTGTAGGAAATCTTAAGAATTTTTTTTTTAAATTTGAGTGACAGTATTTATGAATACACCTACTGTTAGACTTCTCTACAGATGATTCCAGACAGCTGTCTTGTTGAGTGCTTCTCCTATATTACCAGCTACAAAGTGGGAATAGATAATTTCTTCTGAAGCTCTGCAGGAATCCCTATGCAAATAAGAAAGCATACAGAAGCTTTATATGAAAATCACTAAAAAAGTATGAATCATGTGTTAATTTTATTCCTTGAAGAAATGCAAAGGGTAGCAATAAACTAAAATACAGTCATTATGTCAAGTTGAAAAATATATTTCTAAGATCAGTATCTTTTAAAATTGTTCTTAAAACATTTATACTGCCTGGTGACATTGATTTGAAAGCTGCTAGAATAAGAATAGGAAAGTTTAATCCCCTTCCACCTCACCTTACCTTCTTATTGGACACACACAAGTTACAGTAACAATTGAGATCTTTTTATTATTAAAAAATATAGAAGAAATGAAGCTTGATGAAAAGAAAAACAAAATCAAGATAGAAGGAAGATAGATAGGAGTAGGATAAGTTTACTCATGTAGGCTTTAACCTCAAAACAAGAGGAACCAAAATAAAAAAGAATTAAGATAAAGACATGCAGGAACAAGTCAGGAAAAAAATGAAGATTTCTGTAAAAACAGTTACAGATGCATTAGAAGAAATGGTAACAGTCCCATGAGATGAAACTGGTGGATAAGTATGTGAGAACTCTCAAGTGGGAGAAATTCAGAGTAGCTATTTCTCCTCAGTTTTCAATATATGAGAGAAGAGATCATCTGCAAACCTTACACAGAAATCAGAAAAAATATTAAGGACAACAGGTAGAGAAGCCAAGACCAAAGGACAGTTAAAGAGCTTATAAAAGAGTATTTGTCACCTTAAATATAAATTGAACTGCAAATTTTAATGTACTGGAGTTGGGGGTGAATAAGAAAAACAGCAGCGTTGAAAAAATCAGGAATATAATAATACCCCACCACAAAATTGAGAAAATAAATCTGTTGCTTCTGTTTAAGAAAGCAGGACCTAAAAAATTGCTAATCCATGGCTCATGAATCTACCCTGAATGGGACATTCTACCATCTAGTAAAAGAATCAATGCTCCAGATCTGAGACCAGCGTAAATTAGCAGAGCCGCACTGACCTAATTCAAGCCACATTGATTTACACTAGATAAGAATCAGTCCCGCAGAGCAGATATTTCGTTGAAAATGTGTAATATCTACAACTGAGTGAATACATGAAAAAGCTGAAGATATATACCCTTCCAAGTGCTTTGTCACTTGCCATGTTTGTGTGAATGTCAAAGTGTTAGCCACTAGGTTTTCATCAGGAACTCTTTTTCATTAATTTTGAAACAAATGTCTAATAGAAGACCTACCAGTTTGATACAGTGTTTTTGTAAGGGCTTGACTGGGAGCAAGAGAAAAATCTATTTCTTGATGTACTGTTCTTTCACTTTTTCTTAACGATAAAATTATTTTCCCCTTCCTCTGAACTAAAGTACATGTCCCTGGCAAAGATAAGATACAAGGCTACCCCAGCATGGTATTTCCTGCATTGCTGCAGTGCATGTAGCAATGACCTTTGCTGTAATAATTGAAACATATCTGATCCTGGAGTCTAAAATGTTCTCCTTGTTTACTGGAGAGGAGACAATTTAGAAAACCTTCAGGTCTGAGCCAAGGCTCATGGTGAATGAGGAATATTAGTTAGGAAAATCTAAAAGAGCTGAGAGACTGCTTTTGCCCCTATTACTGGATCAGATGTGAGGGGAAGGAGAATTAAGGTATTAAATAAATATGATCATGTTGGACACCTGTATCAAAGATGCCCTACAGAAACAGTGGTGAATGAGTAATAAAACTTCATTGTGAAGGTGCTCATACCTGAGATAGGTTAACCTGGATTCCTGGCAAGTTGGTTACCTACAGAAGAAGTGGTAGATGATATTCAAATCATTACAAGTTGCTTTCATTCTTGACAATCTGGTGGTCTTTGAGTTCAGGTCTCCTGTAATAATAATTATTTTGCTTCAGGCATACCAGATGCATTTATTGGCTGCATAACAGCATCTTATTTCCATTAATTTATCTTCAAACTCCATACTGTCACCTTAATGGAGAATGGGAAAATTATCTTGAAGATCCTATTTATTTAGATTCTTAGAAGAAAAAAATGTACGGATCTGACTTGCATTGTATTAACATTGATGTGTAGTAGAGGAAGGGCCAAAGTTCAGTTATTCCACTGTCAGCATTCAAGTGGGTAATCTCAAACATTTAGTTTTGTTTACAATGTACTCAGATGTCTCATTTTGGAATAAAAGGAAATTTTCACTTTTTTTCAAGCATGAACACTTCTCAGATGAAATTGCAGTTAATTGAAGCTGTAATTGCTTTAGATGAGCATCATTACAATGCTTAGAAAGTAGTTTTGAAGGATTTGTTTAAATCGGCTTTTGAAAGAAAATCTGCAGCATTTTTAATGTTACATTTAAAAAAGTTCAAGACAGTAGATTTAAATTGGATGAAATAATTTTAAAATATTCTAAGATTTTACACACCTTATTAAAACACTGAAGTCCTCAATGAAGAAAAGAAAGTTAGGAGGAGGGTTACCAGTAGTTTGAATGCTATGTAAGTATGTTATAATCAAATATATCCATAATATGGTATCTTGATACATTTTTTTGTCAGTGAGAAAGCTTTTTTCCCACCCCATACTTGGGACCCAAGATGCTGCTAATGATATTGTGTCATCTGCAGATGTAATTAAGAATTTCCATAAGATACGTTTTTTAAAAAAGAGGTTATTTCCACAGAGCTCCTACAGCCACCCCATGCCTGTCGGTGTTTCACTAACAGGTCGAAAGAAAACAGAGTGCGTATCCTTATGTCTTAGGTTTGTACTTCTCAAAGTGGCTGTCAGGGAAATCGGTGGAGTTGTGAAAGCAAAGAAGCCGTGTGTTCCTGGTAAATTACAAAAATAGAGAGTCACAGTCATACCAATAAAGTCTGTCCTTCGAGCTTTGTATTATGGAACAGGTACACAGCTGCTTACGTATAACTATGTCTGTTATTTTAGGTCTTTTCAAGGTGTAGTGGTGGTCTACAATAAACAGGATGCAGCTCTGTGGAAGGAGTAGTGATGACTGCTTGATCTGACTGTGGCTTCTGCAAGAACATCCATCCCAGGGACACAGCAGGAGCAACGATGTGTCATCTCCATGACTGCTAATCCCGTTGCTGGCTGAAATGGGGCTGCTGCGGTCAGTGCACGTGGGGCTGGTACACAGAGGGATTTCTCCGGGGTTTGCAACCAAGGCCAGTCTGGAGTCCAGGTAAACCCAGCTGCTTCATGGGAGCATGGGGACTTCCAAGGTACGAGCAGAGGAATGACGTGAGCTACTGGCTGATAGTGCAAATCTTTATTTTGAGTAAATGACTAAGTGACTTGGTGGTACCCATCTCTCTCTTGCTGAGTTTGTCCACCCTCTCTCCTCCCTTCCCCACACATGGCGTTTAAGCACTACCAGCCAAAATCCATCATACCTTGTGTTGGCATACAATGTGCCAGCAGCCTGATTCAAACAATCAGCCAAGCATATACTGTCTGAAGCATACTGATGTCAAAATTTGGTTGGTAATCACATTAAAATGCATCTGTTCATACCATTTCCCATACTTTTGTGGAGGTAGGAAAAAAAGCAGTCTTGGAATTTTGTTAGGCCTACTTTTAGTACAAACTCAAAATCTGAAATGCAGAAAGCTGTTTATTTAAAAAAAAAACAACCCTACAAATTAAAGTAAAAAAAAATAACCTCACCAATGTTCTTCCTATGTCCTTAACATAATCAAAAATAGCTCTCAGCGCTCCTATGCTAAAAGAGGTAAATATACGTCAAGAGCAAAGCAGGAAATGCATACCCTGTCTAAGCTTGGCACAGCTGGCTGGAATTCTTACAGCTGGAAAGTTTCCTGTAAGAGATGCAAAACATATCAAAGAGGGATATTGATTGTTCTAGTATAAATCAGAACAATTCCATGAATGAAGGGTATATTAATGAGAGGTCTGTTTTCCAGTATTAACCCATCTACATTTCTGATACAGAAATGTAAATAAATTACGCTTTTTGTCAACTTTGCTGGTAGAAGTCCTAAATATTGACTCGAGCTGAGGCACCAGTACTATTTTTATTAGCTCTGAGCTCATAGGCTGGTAGAGAAGCAGTACAAAATATATCTGCAAAAAATATAAAGGTCTAATTAATGCAATATCTGGTAATGCTTATGGGAAGATAATAATGAAAAGTAAATAAGTTCCAGAATAAACCTCTGCTGTACGAACTTCCTTAGGACTTTCCGGTCAAAATAGCACAGCACAGACTTGTCTAAAGATAAGAACTGGCTTATATAGTTACAAACTTTTAGACACCTCTGCTCCTGACAGATGTTATGCTGAGTGGAGCTAAAGAAGAAAGAGTAGCCTTTTACTAGATACTCTCATGTGTATATTGTCTTTATTACATATTAGTTTATTGTAGGGTGGTGTCTTTTAGTTAAGGGGCATATGAGCTACTTTCAATGGGTTCTTAAGATGTGATTGAGAATACAAGGAACAGTCCTCATGAAGTCAGCCTCTGTGGAAAATGTTTAGAGTCACAGATTAAAAAATTTAAAATCCCTTCTCTCCAGTAAAGTCCTTTGGCTTCTAGACTCTAGGTTACATCTTTCCTTGCCATGATAAAGCCTCAGGAAGAAAACAGGGCACAAACCTATCTGTGGTGATCCTTCTAGGGAGCTTTTAAAAGAAATATTCCCTCTAGAGAAAATCTGGTGAGATGGGGAAGAAAAGTGTGCCCGAAGTCCTTATGGATAGCTGCACAGCTGAAGAATGCGACCTCTTCTTTGTGCTCTGCCTGATGTCCCAGTTTCTTATTGTCTCTGAGTTGATCCTTTCTCTCCGCTACCTTTCTGTTGGGGTGAAGGGTACTGGAAGCTGCATTAGAGGCTGTGCTCATTGCCTTGTCAGTGACCTGCTGGGATGCTCCGCAGGTCACAAGGGCTCCTGCTGCAGAGACTGGCTACTTCCCATACTCACCTAACTTGACACTGATGGGATTTCTTCTGGTTTAAATAATTTGCTTGTTACGCTGCTTCGGGGTAATACCACTCAATTTACTCTCATTTTCTTCACCACAGAGGTGATCGGGAAGAATAAGCATCTAAAACATTTTGTTTGCGAGCTTTCAGAAGTGTAATTTGTTGCTCTGCCAGCTATGGAAAATGGAAACTGTAATACAAAAGAGGTTACTATTTGTCTCAAATAAGCATTTAACTTAGCTTTAATGAGCTAGTTACTGTATATTAATTAAATCTAAATAGCTCATTGAGAGGCTCTTTCTGAGAGTTTTCCTTGCCATCTGGTTAGCTTGTTTTAAATGACAAAAGCAATAAGTACTTAATTATGTTCCTATTAATATATTTTAATTTCTGAATCTTCTGAGCTTTTTAATGGGCATTTCTCAAGGTATAGTGAAAGAACAGAGATTTCGTCATCTAAGAGTAATTACTTGCATTAACAGCTTTACTACAGAGTGCTGTTGTAACCTGTCTCGGAACTGTGTCATGCAGACAAGAACAAAATGTCAGCATTTTGCATGTGTTGTGGCAGCCTTAGAATGAAAAACAGAGACCTAGCAAGTATTTCCCAAAGTGGATTTCACATTTCTTTCTCCTGGTGCTTCTGCTTAGTAAAACTGAGTCTGCCTTGCAAGGTTACAGCCTGTGAATTTCCCTGTCCCACCGAGCTCTACAATAGTGGCATATTAAAATAGGATCATTCTGGAGGCAGCGTAGACTAACTGGCCATTTTCAACCATTGCCAACTCCTAGTGTGACTGCTACAATTCACCTATTTACTGCCACTGCTGTCACTTCTCTCCAGGCATGGGACACCTATGTCTCCCAGGATGCAGAAAAAAAACAGGGCTCCACAAGAGAAGGAAACCTTTTCTCTTTTTAAATTAGGTGATGGAAGGTGCAGTCTGTAAGCAAAGAACTGGCATTATCACACTATTAGAGAAATGTTCTCAGCTGTACGTTTGGTGCTCTACGAAGTCTATTGAAAAAGAACATCTTTTTCTATATTTGTTGGAAAGAAGTCTTCTTGAAGGCACGCTGCTGCTTTTGTCACAGCAGTGATCTGGTTGCCATTAGATATGGGTGACTGTCGTTGCCACAAAATTGTCTTTTCAGCTTGCATTGAAACGCTGTTAGCCACACCAACACTCACTCGGTGACATGCTGAGTGACTGAAAGGAAATGAATGCCAGCTGTACCTGCTAAATAGGAAAAATGCCATTACCTGTCCTTCAGGGCCACTTTGGTCTGCAGCCACAGATATTATGGTCAAGCACCCACCAGCTTTACAGGGAATTTTGCAAATGACAAAAGGTGGGTGTTGTCCATGGAGGACATTTTATTCCCTGCTCAAGCCATGAGGGTGCCATAGGCAATGCTCAGAGCTGATGTGCAATCTGCTGCTTACTGTGGCCAAGTGGGAGCTGAGTACAGTTTCTGTGACAACTGCCACCTTTCATCAGTGAAGAGGTAAAGGCAACTCAGCACCTAAAGGATTTGCCTTTTGCACTGTTCAGAAAGTAATGTAGAAAGAAAAGGTGAGAGAATATCCTAGAGAGGCTGCGGGACTACGAGTGGCCAAAGAGAAGGGTTTTCCAATTAGGAAGGAACGCTTGTTGTGTTAGGTTTGGTTCACAGTGGATCTAATTTGTTTGTTATTTACCTGTGCTGCTTTTATTTGGATTTGAAGAGTTGTATTTTCAGTGCCATTTATTAAGAGTCAAAACCTCACAAATGTCAACAGGCAGCTCCATAATGTTTAGATATTTTATCAGCCAGGAAGCAACTTCAGATAAGAGTAGGCAGAAAATAGTGAAAGCCCTCAAAACCCACCATCATTTAGCAATTGGATAATGATATAATTACAGATTCAAGGGCAGAATGCTTAACAGCCAGCGTGATGGTCTCGTAAAGTCCCCGTAGAGGGGGCTCTGCTGAACAGAATGTGCCTACTTGAGCCCATTTGAATACCTTTGCTTTTTGTTTTGTTGTGTTCAGAAATACATCCATTTTGGTACAAATGGAAAACTTAATGCAGAATTTGAATAATAGTTGAGGTAACACCAGATTTCATAAGCTACAGCTTTAATATCAGTGTGAGGAAATAACAGTGATGAAAACAATGTAATAACTGCAATGGTGCCAGCACACGTAACCCAGGAATAAACTTTGTAATGAAAAATACATAATGTAAAACACCAAGCTAATTTCTTTTTTCATCTTCTTTGCTCCATTCTTTCTGATTTTTTCCCCTTGAGCATTGTTTCTTTTCTGCTTGTGTCTCAGCCTCACGATCCCTATTTTCAGAATTCTAAAGGCAACAGAACTATTGCAGTTACAGCAAAGTAGGAAACCATCTATCAGATAATCTCATCCTATCCAGGCATCCTAAAATTCATTCTTCTGCCTGACTTCCCACTCTTCTTCCTTTTAAGAGGCGAACAGAAAGCTCTCACTTCAGCTGCACCACTTCCCTCTACTCTGCCCATTAGTTTCAGAGGGTTATTCTAAATATTCACCCATGAATCAGACTTGCCAGCTTTTCCCTAACGTCGGTTATGCAGCTGTCGCTTGTTCTGTAATTGCAAAGACTTCAAACTGAGGAGAAGACAAGGAAGCAGCTGCAAAGGTGCTTCTTAACACAGCAAGAAAAAAAAAAAGTGTGTTTTTACTTCAAATTAAACTAACCAGGTGAGTGTGCAAATTCTAGGTTAAGTTAAGGATAGAGCATGGACAGTAAGGAAAGCTCTCTAACTCCTATAAAGTAGCCACAAAACCAGCTGGATGACCTATTTGAGGACTCAATCTGCTGATAAATTTTGGGGTTGGTTAGATGGGCAGAGCCAAGAAAGGAGGTTAGGAAGTATTCCCGTGGGAACCTGATGAGGCGCCAAGCCTCTGAGGACTGGTACAAACCAAAGTGGTCCTTTGGTTGTTTCTATTTAAGATCACCCTAGCTTTTGTCTTGATTCATCAGTTTCCAAGGGTTAAGGCTGCTTATTGTGCCCTGCTCTTGGACCTGTGTTTTGCTCAGCTCAGTATGACTGCAGATGAGAATTGGGACCAATACTTTTAGATCACAGCAACCCAGAAAGAAGGTTTTTCTATTATTATTATTATTATTATTATTATTGTTGTTGTTGTTGTTGTTGTTGTTGTTATTATTATTATTGTTATTAAAGGTTTTTTAAATTTCAAATGCTGCTAGTTCCTATTAAACTGCAGCTCAGAAGCCTATATCTCCCTGCAGCCACTCTTGCACTATGTGCCCCGTAGAGCTCAGAGCAGCAACTAGGAGTGTCCGTTTCCCGTGCATTGCTCTAAGGGAAGGTAATGCTGGTATACCTCCTGTCTTCCGAGGAAATGATTTTCCCTGCAGCACAAAGGAGCTGTGCCAGGGATGGGAAGTGTAATTTGTAGCCTGCTGAGCCATCTTCACTCAATTTTGCCCTAGACATGCAGTTGTATGTGAAATTTCACAAGTTTTTGAAATGGAAAGTTTAGGTAAGATAAGTGACTAGTTCTTCGAAGAACTCAGCAGATATGTGCCATATATGCCTACATG